>NC_056737.1:1617671133-1617801133 GCF_019279795.1 Protopterus annectens
TGATGTTAGAGGGGGTGATAGTAAGACTCACACACAATGTCTTGAAATGAAATGGATCCTTAAATTAGCTGCTCACAGGCATAAAGGATTAAATGAATATGTCCCTTTAAAACTACTGAGATGGAAAGGTCTGAAACAGTGACTGGTTGAAATAGCTTAATTAGCTGAACCAAATTTATATATATATATATATATATATATATATATATATATATATATATATATATATATATATTCAGTATGATTTATGCTGTTTGTAGATCTGATGAAGCACCTAGTAGTGGTGCGAGAGCACCCATCTTTTAATTTTTCTATTGTGTGTTTTATTTTATTCTATTTTACCTGTTATTGAAGTGTATGTTCCATCCTACCAGCTTCTGCATTTATTTTGGATTATTTCTCATTTTAAAAAATATGAGATACCTTCCAGAGTGGGCGATTGGAAAGCCAGGCTTAAACAACATGAGTTAACTTAGCAACTAAGGGCAAATACAACCAATAGCACTGGGCTGAGTGAGTCACCTAGTGTAAGTAATATACATACTTAAGATTGGCAAGATATTGTTTTTTTTAATTATTATTGTATAAGAATAACAACATGGTTCTTGAATAAAATTTTAATTAATGGCCAGTTAAGAGTGATCATTCAAATCTCTGCACACTTTTTATATAAACATTTTATTTTTTATAATTACATAAAATTTAGAGTAGTCATATCACATCAAGACTGGTGGGACATTTAGAAACATTGGAATTATGAATTATGATTTTGTTCTGATGTAGTCCAGCAATTTAAGGGATGAAAGCACTTAACTTTGTGATTTTTTTATTTTTTAAATAAACTGCTTTTGTATACTCTTTGAAACAACAGCAAGTATTTGTCTGAGAAGAACAAACATGGCATTTATTTTGGATTGTATCAATTTGTGCAGAGCTGCTGATGATAATGTTGTCTATTTATTACTGCATGTTGAATATGTAGGTGGAGAAGACAAAGAGACTGCATCGTTAATAGTTTTTACAGTCTCACAACTTAAATAGGCAACAACGTCTAAGTTTGGAAGAGAGTTAATGTCCAGGCTTTATCTCATTCTCTTTTGAAGCTAGCTAATTCAGTGACTAGCTATGGCAGATAGTTTCCTTTTACTCACCTTTTTATAAGTGTGAATAATCAGTCTGTCTTGGATTGCAATAATAAAATTATTGAATATAAAAAAGTGCTAAAATGGAGTCTGTATGGTCACAAATCTGGGCAAATCAATTAACTGCAATTATGGTAGTAGAACTTCTCAGGCTATAGTTCCACATATTTATCCTTACCAGCTAATAATATGTACTTCACAAACTGTATATGACAGTTTTACACACACTCTTTCACTCTCACTTTTACGCTAACTGCCCACAGTATTCATTGCAACAGAATTACCTTCACATCCAAATTATTCTCTGGCCAAGATTCATTAGTGTGGAAAAGTATTCCACTAGATAAACGGTATCTGGGGGCATACATCTTACCTTGATACAACTCAGGTGTTGCATCCTAAGGCTGCACTGCTACTTTCTCTATGCTGTCAATCCTTCAAGTCCTAAATACCACCCAAGCTTTCTGCCTTGTTCCTTTGACCCTACTTCTTCAGCCTCTTCTAGTATGACAGCATTCTTCTCTCTCTCGCTCTCTGTTTTCATATCTCTCCAGCTTCCAGTCTGATATTTGGGTTATGTACACATTCTGCATGCAATATTCCACCAAATGTCTTCTTCAGCCCTATACAACCACCATTGCCATAATCAACAAAGGTTACAATGAACCTCCCTCTACCTGCATCTGATGGGAACGTCCTTTGGAAAATAAAGTTCATGATTATAAACAGTGGCTTTTGTATTTGAAAAACAGTATCTGAGAGAAGAAAGCAGGGAAAAAGTGTAAAACTAGCACCTCTGTTATACTCATATCGATATTATTTACTGCAGGATATATGTCTAATGCTCTGCTCTGCCAGAATGATTAATGCATTAATGTAATCACAGCTTTTGAATTCTTTACCTCATTGGGAGAAAGTTTCTGCAGGAGCTGCTGACTCCCTGTCCTGATAAATAAACCATTAGCAAGATAAGTCTGAGAACTACAGAAGCATGACAGAAAATGCTAATAAATGAACCAGTAAACAAGACAATGACAGTGATATCCACTGCTATGTCATTATTATTCACCTTTTTTTAGAAAATAAATGAATCAGTTTTCTATCATGCAAAGTGCTGTTGGGTCCCTTTTATAAAACAATAATTCAGGATGCATTGCTTATAAATTTTAATATACCAGGCAGCCAGTGCTGTGCTGTTGAATTTTATGTTTCTATACAGGCCTTTAATAGTGTATCTAGTTTATTAGCCTAATCACAGTCTCTTGCAACTTTGAGCTCTTTCTTACTTTACATGATAAAAAATTATTTATTTATCAACCGTATGTTTAAACCCACTAACCTTCCTAAAATATGCACTTAAACACCTGTGGAAGTGCACCTTATAGATTTCCCACTCACTGCTCACTCCTACTCACTTGCACCTGCAGGGCTTGTAGGGAAGATGAGTAAGTGCGGAAACTGTAGGAATGTAGGTTTATGTATGAGACTACAAGCATAGTTATTGGAAGGTTACCAAAGGGTTATTCCCATTATAAGGGTATATAACTGCCAGATGAAGGAGATTGTTTATGTGGCCCTATGTCAGACATGTAATTCTTATTACATAGGGAAAAAAGGAAAATGAACTAAGAAAAAGGGTATACCAGCACAACTATGCCATTAGAAGACAGGATGGGACCAAATGCATTATTTAGGCGAAGTATTATATGTAAAGAATTCAAAAACTTTAAATTTTGTGTGTTGGAAAAGGTCAAAAGACAGGAAAGAGGAGGAAATTGGTCCAATTTCTTGGAATATAGGGAAACCTTTTGACAGGTTTTATTAAATGCAAGTACCCTGCCTGGCTTAAATCACAGAATTTCGATTAGTAGTTTGTTGAATTTTAGGGCAGAAGAGGTTTAGAAGTTAAAAGTAAAACAAAACAAAACAAAATAAAATAAACCAAGTAGCTTGGCTGCCTTTTAGTAGTTATAACCTATAGTAGTAATTTGTTTTTTACCCACTATCCATAAGAAGTTTAAAAGGGGTACTATAGGGATATTAATTTTAGCGGGGATTGTGTATAAATGTTTATAAACTAGTATTCTGATGGATTTAGTTTCAAATGAAGGGCAATATGTATATGTATATGTATTTATTAATGTAAAAGTTTTTATTGCTTTTAAGAAAGAAATGTAATTTGAAGTCTGATCACATGATTTTATGTGGTATTTAAATGATAGGAAATTATGTGTTTTTGTATCTGATGAAGTTCCATTTTTATGGTTGAATAAAGGAACGAAAGCACGTATACAGCCTTTCTTGAAGCTGGTGTTGTTGCCTTATTTCTGAAAAGAACCTTGTGCCATGTATTTTTGAAGTTGTTATTTTACATAATAAAAACTGATTTATTCATCAACCGTATGTTTAAACCCACTAACCATATTAAAATATGTACTTACACACCTGTGGAAGTGCACCTTATAGATTTCCCAGTCCTACTCACTTGCATCTGCAAGTCTTCTAGGTCATGTCCAGACAGTTAAAATACAGTATCATAACTGCTGTACTTTGCAGAGACCTGTACAAAGCCCTGCATCTCACACATGTATAGCAGTGCTGGTTGTAGGCACCTGTTGTGTGTTATAATGGTTGCTTTATGCTCCCAGGAGCATGTGTAAGTTTAACCATTCACACCACTTTCATCACTAACTTAGCATTGTCTGTTGAACATTATCATGTTATCAAAGCATGTCATCAGTCCCTAACATCTATTGTCCATGTGGTGTATTGTCTGAAGCTGCTGTGTCATTATGGTCTGACAGTTGGATTTTTCAGTGTGCAAGGATCGTCTGATAGCCATATAGGTTCTTTGCAATGTTCCTCTGTTTCCCTTGGCTTGGGTAAGTTCATATGTTGTGAATACAGCAACATTATTATTATTATTATTATTAGTAGTAGTAGTAGTAGTATCATATGACATTATTGTACAGATAGGATAAGACATAGACACCAGAGTGGCAATGCCTAAAAGATACATACATTTTGTAAATTTGGAAATATTGTATACACACATACACAGATGTATCCATCTGATGGCCCACCTTCCAACACATTCCATGCAAGCACAACAGCTAATCCCATTTGCTTCTTATACAAAATGAGAACCCTATGGCTTATTCTGAGCCAAGAGGCTTATCAGCCCATATGTTCCCTTCTGTAGGTAGCAGCTACGTATGTGAAAGCAGATCAGCCTGCCAATATTGTGCTCACCCTCCCCTTCCCTTACCTATCTTCCCTAGAGAGTCTGTCCTCTCTGTGTATGTGTGTAAATGCTGCCACAGTACAAAGTACAGGTAACATATTGCTACACTTGGGAAATGGCATAATGCTACAGTCCATTCATTTGGCAGGCCAGGTGTGACATCTGGTGTGAATATTTAGGCAGCTGGTATGATTGAGACCTTTTTGTGTACTTGGCAGGAATGTATTCAAGCCACTTATGCTTACTCTTGAGGTAATTAAACAAAAAAAAGGAAAGCTGCTTCACCTGACAACAGGAAGATTCTAAAATTAAGCATAGTACAGGTGCACAGTCGTACATGTGCTAGCTAAGATTATAAAAGCCATTATACCCACCCCACCCCCTCCCCTATGATTATTACTGATGTGCCCTTTCCTGCTTACATTCATTCACTGGCCAGTTATATAGTAATGTTGAACTTTTGCTTCTCTGTAAAGTTTTACATTCAACTTAGGTCTTATTTATTGTGTTCTAACTGTATCCTGACACATCCAAATGCTCAAAGTAGTTTGTAATTTAAAGTTTAAAAATAACTCGTTATACACATGTTTCTGTCTTGTGTCATTGAGAGCTTTCTTCCATTGCTAGCACACTCATAAGCTGGATGTAGATGTGGGCACAATAGGGGTTAGTGGCAGCACTTTACACTGCATGTAGATTTCTAAAGAGAAGGTTTTGTACAATGCAGTCAGTTGTACCTGTGCCTCTGCTTATACTAGCCCCTTTGATAGTGGCACTGACATTTGAGCTCAGTTTATCACTGCAGCACTTTGGAGAACCTCTACTATGTTTACCATTGTTGATGTTATAACATACACAGCAAGACTATTTTCTATTTTTTATAAAGTGTCTGCAAAACCTCAGAACTATTTCTTCACAGCACTTGTTCTCTGATGTTTTCCCAGTTAGGGTGACTTCTTTGCAGTTTTTCTGTCCCCCGAGACTGCATAGATCAAAAACAAAAGAAAGAAAGAAAGAAAGAAAGAAAGAAAGAAAGAAAGAAAGAAAGAAAGAAAGAAAAAAAGAAAGAAAAAGAAATAAACAGAAATTGCCACAAAAAAACTTTAATGTAGAACAAATAACAGAACACAGCACTTTTTGTCTATTTCTCCATCAAACTGTGTTGTATCAAGGGCAAACATGTTTGAATACTTTATTCTGAAGTATATGACTATATCACATAACCTTAGTGTTTAACAGACTTTTCTATTCAAATAAGTGGATTAGCACAGACATTTCTATTAGAATAAGTAGATGAGAAGCACAGGATGTGGTTTGTTTTAAGGGAATGAAAGATGTAATGTGTAGATTAATTCAGCATATCCACCTGAGATGCTAGAAGAAACAATTAATGATGTTAAACATAATTTGAATAGCCTTTGCAATAACCTGTTTTGTTGGATGATAATAGGGAAGTAGAAAAAGTTAAATAAAAATATTACACTTATAGTCTAGATACATCAGCCAGCAACTTTTGGGTGATAAAACAGACCAATCTTTACTACCAATTATAATATACAAGTACTTATTCTACTTGTATTTTGGATTGTATCTAGAAAAAGTTGTTATGTAAATTGATAATAAACTGCCTCTAGCTTTATCTTATATTTCTGATGCTCCAGCAGTAAGAGACATGGTTAAGAACAACTGGCTTATGTTTTATCATTTTCCAAAAATATTAAAAAGTAGGTTCACAAGTTGTATTTGTCAATAAGAAATGTACAAATTTTAAGCAGGCAGGCAACAAGTCAAATTAGCAGGTTAAGAATCCGAGTAAGGAAAGGAATCATACATTTCCATGTGGAATTTGTCCTCAATGCAAATTCATAAAGAAAGGTAGTAAATAATGTGTAATCAGTAATAAGAGCTGTATAACTAAAATGTGATATATGTGGTATCTTGTGAAAGTTGCATAGTATTTTATATAGGAATGACAACACAAACATGTACATGAGATGATGCATATGTATTGCTATGCAGGTAGGAATATTCATGAAACAAATGCCTTAAGTAGACATGCTAACTTATATTCAACTTTTAAAACATTTTATTTCTATGTTTTTGATTAAGCTGCTAGCAATGTGTGCAGTAAAGTTAAGGAAGTAAAACATGATGACTGGTTTAATGAAGCCTTAAATGTTAAATATAAATTAAAAGAGAGGTCTGCCAAGCACTAAGGTCACATGACATAACCATGTGCTTCAGAGATAAGTATTTAATTTTTTTTTTGATGCAACATAGTCTGATGAAGTCAGAGGTATGTATAGAAGAAAGCATTGTGTTTTGTCATTTTTTTTTTATACTAAAATTTTTAGTGAGGTAGACTTCTAAGATGGCTGTACATTGATCAATAACCTACCTTCAACTCTCCCAGTGTGAAAGCAGAAACTGAGAAACAACAGCCAGTGATATTGTCAGCTTGAGTAAAATTTAGTTACTGGCTTGTAAGTATACTGCGTGAATGACAGCAAAGAAGAAGAAGAAACCAAGCGAGCCTGAAAAAAAATCAGCTAGAAAAGATGAAGAGAAAACACTGACTGGGAGGAATCCTCAGCTGTTCAGCAAAAAACAGTTCAAGCTTTCAGTAATCTAGAGGAAAAAATAAGTCAAATGTGCTCAGAGCTGATTCAAATAAATGAAACACTGAAGGAGTATATCAGCTCAAATAACAAAAGGCTGAAAAAATGGAAGAAGTTTTAAGCATATTCAGATGAGCTAATAAAATTGCAAAAATCAGAAGTTGAAATGAAGAAATGATAGAATTGAAGGATAGAGTGCATAGGAAAAACCTGAGATTTTCTGCTGTACAGAGAAACTAGAAGGAACAGACTGTATTAACATTATGAAGGCACAAATAAGCAACTGGACTGGTATTCCATGGCAGGAACTGTTAACTGAAAGGGTACACTTTGTGTATGCTCCAAATCTGGTCATGAGAAAGTAGACAATACTTTCATTAGTAAAGATGCAAACCTACCAGCAGAAAGACCCTGCAGAGTTGAACCTGACAAAACAGATCTATATTAGAAGACCAAATGTTTAGGTGATCGAACACCTAAACATCGATCTTCTAATATCTAAAGCAAAACATGGTGAATGGATGATTTAACACAGGAAAAGATCTCCCTTGGCTGTTTGCCGGAGTTTGCTATTTCCCTACTGTTGAGCAATCTCGGAGTTGGTATATTTAGTTAGGGGGGTGTGGGGGGCAGAGCCCCCACATTGGGGTGTATGGGGGGCAAAGCCCCCCACTTAATTTAGATGTAAAGTAATGTTTTTTGTGTTGTGGCCGAGGGACGTGTTTCCCTGGGACGTTCAACATTGTGCGGTTCGATATTAGAAGATCGATGTTTAGGTGTTTGAGCACCTAAACAGTCAGTCTTCTAATATAGACCTGACAAAACAATGACAAAATGGCAAATTATTAAAAGTAAGAGGCACTAGAGTGTTTGTAGAAAATGACTATACCCTGTACACCAGGCGAAGAGAAACAAATGTATTCTGGTAATCATGGAATGTCAAGAGGCAGGTGTGAGTTTCAAGTTGCAGTATCCAACTATCTTCAGAATATTTTTTCCTTGAGGATCAAAGTCATTTTTGATGCAGAACAGGCTAAGGAAGAAATGCAAAAGTTTGTGCAGCAAAAAGTGAACCATCAAGCAGAAGGTCATTCTGCTTCTCATTCTTCTAATAATAAATCACATGGATAAATTTTATCCATGAAACCTTGTTTACTGATCCAAAGGAAAATGCTTGAGAGACATAGAAAAGCCCAGGAGTTGACCAGAAGAATCTGGAGTACCTCAGAATTGAACCAGAATCAGGGGTTGGGAGATGGAGATGAACAGATAGAAGACCAGCAACATGGAAATTAGTGAATAAATGTGAAACTGCAAAGCATCAACCACATTTTTGAAATATGGCTGTATAAGAATAAGTGGAAAAGGTGGACTTTTGTTGAATTTGCTAAACATGTGAGGAACAGAAAAGTATTTCCCTCATTTCATGTCATTAATGTCTAGAAGTAGCCAAGGAGGAGGAGAAGAAGGAAAAAGGTAATGTAAGTAAAACAATTTCTGTTCTTAACAGTATTTCTCGGAAAGTTTTCACAATATAAATTGCATACTTTATAGTAAAGCATTTTAGTTGTTTTTATAAATGATAAAGTTGCTAAAGTAAACAGATGCCTTTTTTCTTCTTCTTCTTCTTCTCTTTCTTTCTTCTTTATAGTATTAAGAAATGTATGCATTACAGTATAAAAAGAGAAGAAAAGGTAGACAAAAGCATATTTAAGTTAACAGGCTGCAATCTTGGATTGTTGAGGTGGGGGGTGGGATATACAGATCATAATAAATGCAGAGATAATATGTTTTCTCTAACGTTTGCATAGATGAATATAATCTAATAAATTTTATGTGGAAAAAATAAATATAAGAACACCAAATATAATGAAAAGTTTTCCTTTAGCAATATTTCAACTCATCTTTAAAGCTGCAGCAGAGGGTACATTTCTCTTTTTTCTCTCTTATATTTTCATGGAGACAAGCTGATAATATTGCAGTAAAAGATAGACTACAGGTAATTTCAAGGCAAAAAGTTAATGATTTCTGAAAATATGCCAGTTGTTTTCAGAATGGGGGGGTGAAGATACAAAAGGATAGAAATTAGTGCAAGCAGAAGCATAGGCAACAACATGTGTCTTAGCATGGATAACCCCGATTTCAGGTTAATTAGGGCCTGTATTAGCAGTTATCTATTTGGCACAAATGAGGCTATTAGAAGGGTTAAACTTCATTAGTTGAAAATGTACATAGTTATATGCATTTGTATTAAGTTAACAGGTTCTAGGGGGAGGTTGCTTTTGTGTTTGTGGAAAAAGACATTAAAAAAAGCTGCTATATATAATAGGTGGGAATAATGATTTCTTACTATAATGGTGACACTTTCCATATTAACATGGAATGTGAATGGTCTCACGGGTATAGAGAAAAAGGAAAGCACATTGGATTATATTAAGAAATGCAGAGTGCAAATAACAATGCTGCAGGAGATGCATTTCTAAACAAATGAGCACATGAATTTGATAAAAGAAAGCTAAAAACCACCTGACAGCCAAATGGGCCAAAAGTAACACTCAAATCCAATAAAAGAAAAAGCAAAGGTCCAAACTTCTATTTTACTAGAACAAAGCTTTCAAGTCAACTGACTCTTTGTCAGTGTTAATTAAAAACAGCCCAGCTGTAGCTCATTATAAATATCAAAAGCCAGCCAATAAAGACAACAGAATCATTCATGTCATAAAATTAGGAAAAGGGAAAAGGGAGGAGGGAGTAGATGCAAGCAATGAATCAATTATAATGTATTTCATAATAAATCAGCATAGATATATATATAAAAATCAACATATATGTAAAAAATCAACATAGATATGAAGAACAATGTATATATAAAACATCAGCATATGTATAAAAAGTATATATATACTTTTATAATATATGTTTTTAATGTTGGAGCTTTTCTCCCCGGGCCTCCGCTGAAAAAGGACATGTATCCAGTCGGACCATCCAGGTTAACAAATGTAAAATAAATAATAATAAATAAATATATATATATATATATATATATATATATATATATATATATATATAAAAACAGCATATACTGTATGTAATGAAAGAGCAACTAATACCAACATTTAAAACATAATAAAATAATAAGAAGAAGAAGAAATAATAAAGACTAAATGCAGAAACTGCTATACTATATAAGACTGGTTTAGACTTGGTGGATAATCAGCTCTAAAGTAATTAATCCACTTATATTCCTCAGTTTCAGGCCTGTGTTCAGATCACCACCTCTTTTCCTAGTACAGTTATTATATAAAGAACTGACTTATAGTCCAGCTAAAGATGAGAATTTAAATGAAGCACTGTCTGAGTTGAGGTTGTCTGCAATTTAGATTTAAGAACTATTTGTAAGGATAGTGATGCAGCACAAAGATCACAATTAAAATGAACTAGTACATTTATTCATAATAGTACATGTTGCACTAGAGCATTCTACAAAATGTGTGGGGATGATTTGTACCAGATGTTTTTAATAAGTAATAGTAAATGATATTTTAATTTAATGAATGAAGAGAGATGTGCTTTAAATGGCATGATAGGAAGGAATGATATAATCATGAAGCAGGCTGATAAAGGAGGGAAGACTGTAGTGATGAATGTTAAAGATTATAATGACTGGATGATGAAACTATTGGGAGAAGAGAATACTTTTAAAAGGATTAATAGATTAGAAGTGCATGATATTATATATAAAGTGAAAGCTTTTATTGTACAATCTCCTAATGGAGTCTTCAATTACACCTGACCTCTATAATTATTTGTATTTGGCCTATCTAGTTATTCTGATTATCTATAGTCTCCCAAAAATTCATAAGAGTATAATAATTCCACCAATGAGACCTATCTTGCCTGGTACAAGTAGATGGATCATCAAGAGTTGCGTGAATTACTGATATATAGTAGAAGTTTTATAAAGGATGTAAATGATTTTCTGGTGTCATTGTATATTTGGTCAGGAGAGTATAATGTTAGTAGACTCATTTTAGCTACTTTAGATATCAAGTCATTATTTACAGTCATACCCAATGATGTAGGAGTACAGTTTATTAGAGAATTTTTAAACTCTCATAGTGACTTCTCTACAAATAAGATTAATATGTTATGCTCTATGTTAGAAATCATTCTTTCTAATAATGTACTTATGTTTGGAAATAAATATTATCATCAGCTACTGGAGGTGGCTATGGATACCACAGTAGCTAATAGTTATGTTAATATAGTACTTGCTCATTGGAAAGAACAATTCATTTATGAACATGACCAATTTTGTAATATAAATTTACTTTCTATAAAAGATTTGTGGACAATATATTTCTTTTGTGGAAAGGGACCATAGAGGAATTGCAAGTTTTTGTCTCATATTTACAAGGGACAACTAAGTTTTTGTCCTTTGATTTGACCTTCTCAGATAAAAATCATTCAGTTTTGGATGTGAATTTTGACAAAAGTATATACAGAAAAAATGTGTAGACAACTAGGTATCTACATGCAAGAAGTATGCATCCTAAATATATCAATAATAGTGTTGTAAAAAGTTAACTTATGAGGACAAGTAGGTTAAACAGATCTACATTAGTGTATCGAATGAACTAAATAGCGAAAGCTATTTAGTCGATCCAATACTGTCGAAATGGCAAAATAGCGAAGACACAGAACATTGAATTTTTTCCCAGGGAAAAAATTCGGTAGGCTGTCTTCGGGACTCCACTATAGTGACTCCACTATATTTAAGTAGGGGGGTGTGGGGACAAAGCCCCCCACTTATCTTTGTGTTTAAGTTTTTTTTTTTTTTTTTTTTTTTTTTTGCGGAGCAGCAAATATTTCCCTGGGAAAAAATTCACTGTTCTGTATGTTCAATATTTTGTAGTTTAGACATTATCAGTATGATGAAATAGTGTTCGCTATTTTTATCGTATGATAAGGTAATATAGACACGGGTAAACACTACTACTGAAGGTTTTGAAAAAGAAGTGAATGTTATAACCACAGAATTTAAGATTAGAAGGTATAGCTCTGAATTAATATAAAGTAATATTCTAGCCACAAAAACTAAAAAGAGAGAGAAGTGCTAAGCCCTATTTACACAGAAGTGACTTCGAGAGCAACATTGCTAGAAAAGAAAATAACTGGTCTATTAGATATGTTATCTAGTATAATAGACGTACAACACAGGGCTCTACTTAAGTCTGATAGTGATATAAGTAAAATCACTAGGGATTGTCCACTCCACATTTACAAGAGGAATTTAAAGCAATATTTATGTTATAAAGACTTATGTTCAGAAAAGAATAATAAGAAAAAAGAAGGTGTGAAAGCTACTGTACCATGTTATAACTGTACTTTTTGTAAGTATATTAAATTATCTAATGAATTTATACATCCCATTACATTTAAGAAATGTATATTCTATACTCATGTGACTTGTAATATGCAGAATGTAGTTTACTTGACTAACTGTGTATCCTGCGACTCGTTTTATGTAGTAAAGACAAATCAAAAATTAAAAGACAGAACTGCATCACACTTGTCAGATATTCATAGGAATATTGATATGAATGCTCTAGCTGAACATGTAAGGAATAATGATGGGCATCATACTTTTAAATTTCGTGTATTGGAACATATTGTACTAGGAAAAAGAGGTGGTGATCTGAACAGTAGGACTGAAATTGAGGAATATAAGTGGATTAATTACTTTACAGCTGATTATCTACCAGGTCTAACAGCATGAATAGTATAAACCTTTACTAAAAGACAAGCAGTCTTATGTAGTATAGTAGTTTCAGCGTTTAGTCTTTATTATTTCTTATTATTTCTTATTATTATTATTTTATTATGTTTTCATATTTTGGTATTAGCTGCTCTTTCATTACATATATGCTGATTTTTTATATATATACTTTTTAATACATACACTGATATTTTATATATATGTTGTTTTTCATATATATATGTTGATTTTTTACATATATGTTGCTTTTATATATATGCTGATTTATTATGAAATATATTGTAATTGATTTATTGCTTGCATCTACTCCCTCCTCCTCTTTCCCCTTTTCCCTTTCCCTAATTTTATAACATGTGATATATTCTGTTGTCTTTTTTGGCTGGCTTTTGATATTTATAATGAGCTACAGCTTGGCTGTTTTTAATTAACACTGAAGAAGAGTTGGTTGGCTTGAAAGCTTGTTCCAATAAAACAGACATTTGGACATTTTTTTTTTTATTGAATTTGATAAAGAAAGGATTTGACAATGGATACTGTCCAGAATATCAGGGACAAAAGAAAAGAGGAGTGCTTACACTAATTGTTTGAGAAGCTCTAGTAGTAATAGAAGAGGAAAAAAAGGTAATGATTGCAAATTTGTGGTAGTAAGAGGCTACTGGCAAGTGATAATGGTTACACTGATATGTATTTGTATTCCACCTAAAACTGCTCTTATGGGGTGTAAAAAATTGGGTGAAATAATCATCTTTTAGTAGAGAATATTACTAATAGGTAGGGACTGGAATATGATTTACACCAATGAAAACGTAGCTGGGGAGCCTAGAAGGGAAAATATAACAAAAGATGGCAGATTTTTGAAGTAAACTTATGAAAATATTTTTATGAAAGATGTGAATTCAGTAGCAGGAACTCAAAGAAAAAATAGCATATTATTCCCCAAGATAGAATAACAGGGCCATACTAGACAGAAATTACATTTCACAGGAACATGTGCATTTAACTGAGAACTTGGACACACATCTAATAACTATTTCAGATCATGCAACAGTAATTGCTAATATAAAAATGCAGGATTATGAAGTAAAGATGAGACAGTGGTACATCCTCACCTATCTGTTAAACAGAGATTAATTTAAGGAATGGGTAGTGGACATTTTCCAGGATTTATTAGGGAAGATAGAAAGTAGTCCATAACTTATAGCTAGTGAGTGGGATAAAATGAAAGTGGAGTTTAAAAATCAGGTAGATATAAAGGAAAAAGAGATCTGGTTAAGAAGTAATAAGAATTATTTAGGGGGGCTGACAAAGGTTAAAGTATTACAAAATATGGGGAATCTCTCAGAATAAGAAGAGGTGCAATTGCAGAGTGTTAAAGAGAAAATAAGGGATTATCTGCATAATATGCATAAGTTTAGAAAGATTGCTGTTAAGCAATTGCTTTTTTGATAATAACTCCACAGCGCAAAAACTTTTGGTATGACTTAGACAACAGAAAGTAGAAAGGGTTGTTGCCAAACTTAGGGAGCCTATAACAAGAAAAATAACAAGAGATCTTGTAAAAGTATTAGAGATATTTCAGAAATTTTACGAAATTTTGAATAAAGCAGAGATGTGGGGAAATCAAGAAAAAGCACAATTGGAAATATTTATGGAAGACTTAAATAAGCCAAGGTTAGAGGCAGATGAGGCCCAGCAACTAACAGTTAAGATAGGAGGAGATGAGATAAAAACTGTGATATAACCAATCTGCAGGAAAGTTTCCAGGAATAGATGGCATGCCAGTGGAAGTTTGGAAGCTAGGAGGGAAAAGTGATAATGATCTGCAAGGTTTTGTTTAACAGTATTTTAAAAGGAGGGAGACACCAACAGCCTGGAAAAAAAGCTGTAGTGGGTATAATACCTAAAGATAGTAAATACCCATCTGATCCAGCCTCTTATAGGCTCATTTCAATTTTAAACCATGATTATAAAGTGTTTATGTCTATAATGGCTAAAAGTATGGCAAAGGTGGTGCCAAAATTACTAGATATAGGCTAATGTGGTTTTGTGGAGGGAAGGCATATATTTGACAACATTAAGAGAACAATGATGACCCGGGGGAAGCAGAACCTAAGAAAATGCCACAGTTATTGGTGGGTCTTGATGCAGAGAAAGCATTTGACAGAGTAAGCTGAAATTTTATGAGTAGAGCAATGGAAGCATTTGCATTTCCTGATAAAATAATAAGATTAATTAGAAGAATATATGAAGAATTGGAGGCAAAAATCAAAGTGGAAGGATTCCTCTCTGATAAGCTGTATCTAAGCAAATGAACCAGGCAGTGATGTTCTCTTTCCCCTTTGTTATTTGCATTATAATTAGTCCCATTGGCAAAGAAAATAAGGGACTCATAAATTCAAGGATATAATTGGTATGGCATTAAAGAAAAAATGGCTTTATTTGCAGTTGATATTATTTTGTACCTAATGGAACCAGAAAAGGACATCTCAGCATTGTAGAACATTCTGTTTTTTTTCAGGATATAAAATGAATGAAGCTAAAACAAAGGCTATAGTTATAAGTTGTGTACCCATCCATGAATTGGTTCAGCCATGACCATATTTATGGGGACATGATAAAATTAAATATTTAGGGGATGGGTTAAAAAGTATTCTGTAATGACAGCTAAGGATATGTGGGAAGAGATTAAACAAATGATAATACAAAAACCGAGAAACTGGAAGCTCTTACCCATGGACATGGATAGCAAGATACACACAGTAAAAATGTTTGTAGCCCTTTTAGTTTTATACACAGATCAGGTCTGTTTTTATCAACCAAAGGAGAAGTTGTGAATAGTATTTATTTATTTATTAATTTATTTATTGATTGATTGATTGATTAAAAGTTGTTGACCGGGAAAGCCCACTGAGTCAGGAACCCATTTTCAGTGGAGACCTGGGCAGATAAGCTCCACTACTTAACAGATATATTGTACATAGTTAAGGCATTAAACAATTTTAACAAAGTAAGTAGATAGAAATAATAGAGTTATTATATACAAATACATATATCAACAGCTGATGCAGTTTCTATATACATATAATACATATACTAGGCACAAGTTGTCAAGATTATCGAATGATTTACAAGGTATGGTCAAAGAAGTTTTGAACTGAGAGCATAGATAGGAGCAATTTTGAATTGATATTGTAGATAGAAGCAGTTGAAATGAAAAAGGTTTGGGAGAAGGAGAAGGGAGGTAGTCATACCTGTCAACAGTAAAGAATTCCTCATTATTTAATGGTTTTGAGGGTAAAATATTGGGGTGCCATAAATTCCAGAGTGCCCCCCTTTATTTCAGAATTTCCCAGTCTTTTTTTTTTTTCCCAACCATACCACTTTAAATCTATGGCTGATGTCACCATCACCAGCCTACAGGGGCGTGTGTAATGACATCAGCTACTGTCTGTTGTATGGAGGCAAACAGAGAATAGCAACAGCAAAAGATGTGCACAAGACCACTGACATGTCCCTGCCTCCAGGTAAAGAAAACTGTTACAGGTCCATAGCTTGTCTCTTTTATTTAATCTGCTGGGCTGAAAGAGTTAAGTCCGTGTTGTTGTGCATTTAGTTTATCTTCTGCTGCATCATGCCACTGAACTGTTATTTTTTTTATCTTCTGGCTGGGCATATCATTAGGTAGGAGTTTTTAACATTTCTGCTGGCATATTTTCATTAGGGGGTGTGTGCATTCAGTTTATCTGTGTGTGGTGTGTGTCTGTGTGTGTGTGTGTGTGTGTGTGTGTGTGTGTGTGTGTGTGTGTGTGTGTGTGTGTGTGTGTGTGTGTGTGTGTGTCGCTAATCTGCTGGCAACCATTAGCTCCAGTAGGGGTTTTTAACATTTGTGCTGGCATATTTTCATTAGGGGGTGTGTGCATTCAGTTTATCTGTGTGTGTGCCGCTAATCTGCTGGCAACCATTAGTTCTGGTAGGGGGTTTTAACATTTCTGCTGGCAAACCTGGCATATTTTCATTAAGGGGTGTGTGCATTCAGTTTATCTGCATGTTTGCCACTAGCTTAGCTTTCTATCTATTTAATCTGCTGGCAACCATTAGCTTTCTATTTATATAATCTGGTGGGCTGGTGCCAAGAAAGTGTGCAACGTAAGTCCATTGTTTATCTTCTGTTGCATTATGCCACTCTGCCGTTGTTTGTTGATTTAAGTCCATTGTTTATCTTCTGCTGCATCATGCTGCCACTCGGCTCAACCGTTGTTTGTTGATTTATTTTATTTGCTGGTGCTGGCTGGGTATTTTGGTAAGGGTGTACATTCAACCATAAGCACATCTGAACACTTCTGCTGGTGTGTTGTGCACCATTGATTTATATTATATGTAGGTAGGAGCATGTTTTAACATTTAAGTCCATGTACTTGTGCATTTAGTTTATTATCTTCCACAACTTAAGTGCCAGGCTCAAACCCTGCACCTCAGGTTCAAGAGCCTGAATTCCCTACCCACACCACCAACTGTGTTCAATGTTTAGGGTCTTTGGTCTGTTCCTAGAATTTGTGGCACTCTACCAAATTAGTGAGAACTGAATTCACTAAATAATGATAGGAGGTCTGAAACGTAAATGGCTATCTTTCAGGAAATGCATGGTAACACAAAACATTTTATTCTAGCAAGTTTTCTAATATTATACAGGCAATGTATAAAATGTGTTCCTGTTTTTTGGCCTTTGTGCCCCCCCCAATAAATTTTGGCTTTTCCAGATTAATTGTGCTGCATAGTTCCTCAGGGGTAGAGACGTTTAGTGCTGCTTATGTAAAGTGTGTTTGTATTAGTAGCACAACAGGTAGAATCCTTGCTTTTGATGCAGAAGGCTGTGGGTTCTACTCCCACAGTATGTAGATGGATTGCTGATACTGTAGTGTGCTGTACTTTTAAAGGTGGTGGATGCTGCAGTCCTGAGAATGTCCTCATTGGCAGAGATACCTAGTAACTATGAATGTATCAGTTTTCCATCTATTCCCTATTGCAATATTAGTAGCTTATCTAACAGGCAATTTATTCCTCAAGAGCAACAGGCACTTTATTTGTAGATGAAACAATGAAATATAAAGTTGTTTGCTAGTGGCAACCTCTTCATTAGTTACAGATCTCTTTAATGTGGAATTATTTAGATGACTTTTACTTCTGCAGAGATTGTGCATATTTACTGATACTGGTGGATTGTAGAAGTTTGAGTAGACTTTTATGATGGAAATGTTCTGAACTGAGCAGTTTTGTCATTATTATTGCTTTGTGCAATTTGTTTCATTGCTTACTGGACAAATGTTCAAAACAATAAATTTAAAATGCGCTCTAACATGTGTGCTGTATTATACAAGGAATATAATTTAATACAATCAGAAAGGTGCATCAAAAAAAACATGTTTTCCTGTGCAAGGGGCCTATGATTTGAAAACAGACCAAAGATAATCTTTATCCGCCACTGGCCAGATGCATTTTCTTTGAATCTGGGTTTCAATGCTGTTTCAATGAATGTGAGTTTACTTTCAAGGGCAGAGATGTTTTAATGCTAAATTTATTTTCATTGTGAGACTGTATGCTTTGTTTAGCAGATGTCTATTAGTGTTTGTGCTATAAAATGTAAAATATAAGTTTTAAATGAAATCCAAATAATCACTGTGGAAGTAAAGCAGTATGCACATTACAGTGTTTATGGTAAATGGGGCAAAATAGCCAAATAATGGGACACTGGAATGGCTGGGGGGGGCCCCATTCAACCATGATTTTGTGAGGGGGAGGGCAGCAAACTCAGACAGCCCTACACGACACAAACTCTAGCTATGCCACTGATCAGTAGGCCATGGAGAATGACTTTTGGAGGTCCTAGCAAACTATAATATTCTTTTGCTAAGAATAGAATATTGCCTACCATTAAATGTCTTACTTTTACCACAAACCCCACATACTGCAGGTGACCAAAACCAAAATCATAAGGTTCATCACCTTCTCCTTTCCCAGTGAACATCATTGTTACACATTTAAAAAAATGGTTACCATTTACTATAGGGTTTGGGGCCATATTTTGGTTGTCTGTTTTTCAGTTTGTGTTTGAAAGTTGGTATCCTACAATTCCATCGGAGTGGGTGGGGTTACATAATTATGTATGCAAATTTTATGTTAATCAGCATGAGCCTTTGTCCAGATTTATGATGTTTCCAGGTTAAGAGGTATGGCGGTAGTACTGTAACAGTAGACAGGAAACAAATAAAAAGTAAGAGGATCTTAAGGTGTAAAGGTATTAGATGTTAAAGATAATAGAAGGTAAGAATAAAAAAGAAAAAAAAGTTCTATTAACACAGTGGCTGAAAGTGAAGACAGAAAGACAGAACGTAAATGATTTATTAATAAGGTCGGTGAGACGACAGAGAGAAAGAAAGAAGTAGGAGAATAGAAAGTAAAAGAAACATATAAAGAGCTGAAGAATTTTATTTTCTTTGGGAGGGGAGAACAGCAAGAGTCAAGTGGGATAAATTGATCCTCCCAAAAGAATAAGGAGGTTTAGGATTATCTGATTTGAAGGGATATTTTAGAGCTACACAATTAAGGCTCTTATACATAACACAAGAGATAGCTACAGTTCAAAGTGGAAAGAGATGATGATGAAGCAGAAGGGTAATTCAAGAAATAAGGAAAAAATGGGATATTATATTCATAAAGTAGCAGAAAGTATAGTAAGAATTAAGCCAACATGGAAATGGAGAAAGGAGATTCTGCTAATAGGGATAACTGCAGTTAGGGTACAGAGAAGAGACAAGAGGGGGAGGTGGAATTTACTTGAGGAACCTGGCAAAGAAACAAAGGTATTAAGGAACAAATAATTAGAGAAAGAAAGGTATGGAATGGGAAGAGGCCATTTGTAATGCATGCTAGTGATTGTCTTCCCTATCAGGGATTGATATCAGAGTATAGACAAAGAAAAAGGGATAGAGAAGACTTGCACAGGTTGAGTTTGTAACTCAATCTAGAATAGAAGCAGCTGTTCAGAAAGGGATAATTGGCAGGGTATATATATATAAAGTATTGCACGATACTACAGAAATCAAGCAGAGAAGCCAGAAAAGAGGGAGATTAAATATGCAATTCATAAAGAAACAATAAGAGGACATATGTATGCCTCCCAAATATGCATCAAAATCTAAATGATTTAGGATTTTTGCATGGAAATGTTTGCATAGATACTTTTATACCCCAAGCAGATTCCAAGGATTTTTTCATCAGGTAGATGGTAAATGTTGGTGGTGTAGTGGGAAAGAAAGCGGTACCTGGAAGCATATGTTCTCAGAGTGTAATGAGTTTGCAGAATTTAAAAAAAACCTACAGAATGCTCTGCCAGGAATACTGGGCAAACCAATGAGTGTACCTAAGGATATTTTTTTTTTTGAGTTGGGATACAGGATTTGAATTGTCTAGATAAAGTACGCCTTGGAAAGTGTAATTCTGGTGGCTGCTAAAAAAGTAATTACTAGAAAATGGAAATCAAAATCCAAACCGGCTATACCTGAAGTAGTGAATATTGTTAACAGAGATAAAAGAACAGGAAAAGAGTAGGAGTAAATTAAATAGAAATAAATGATCATTGTGGGAACAATGCATCCAAAAACATGTTTTGGAGGAGGGCAGATGTTTAAAAGAAGGCAGGAATTGAAGTATTTTACATAATTTTGCTTTGATTATATGATACATAATAATATATGTGATGTATAATGTTTGTAAATGTGAACTTGATAATATGGTTTGATTACTTTTAAATAAATGTAAATTTGCCTGTGTCACAAGTGATTATTCAATTAAGGAGTTTAAAAACGTTTTTAGTGTGGTGACTCTGGCAAGTTCCAGTTATATATTTTGATTTGATATTTATTGATTCTAGTTTCAGGGTGTTATTTTTATATTTTTTTAACTACATAGATTTTTGCTAGGTACTATATTTTTCCTCTCACATCCTAAAGACAAGCAAAACACTTCCATGTGTGTGTGTGTGTGTGTGTGTGTGTGTGTGTGTGTGTGTGTGTGTGTGTGTGTGTGTGTGTGTGTATGTGTGTGTGCATGTGCCTATTCTGTGGCTACTACAGTGCATCCTGAAATAAACTGGCTTCCCAACCTGCATTGATTCTATACTCTACATTCATTATCTGCCAGGACAGGCTCCCCTGCAACTCAGAACAAGGTAAAGTGGGCAGCAAAAAATTGAATGAATGAATGCATGAATGATGATCATTTATATGTCTGTGAGGGTTTCTCTCTCTTTCCCCACCTCTGTATTGTTAAATGGATATTTGTACATTTCTTTAAAGTTTAGAGTTTATTTTTGTCATTACCCTCAGCTAACTATAATACTTGGGCAGTTTTAAAGTCTGGAAGCTCCTTTCTACTATTTCCTTTGCTAACACTTTGCGATTGCTTTTTTAGGTGAAGCATCTTTCATTTTCTTTTTTTTTTTTTTTTGGTTTAAATACATCAAGAGTAAGCATAAGTGATGGTGGCAGTTGAAATACTATGACACAAGTAAGTAGAACAGCTATGTATATTTTTATTAATCCACTGAAAGGCATAGGAGCCTGTGTGATATCTTTATATTGTTCAGGGATTCTGCTTGCAGTCCTATTGTAACATTCCATGTTTATGATACCACATGATAGAAGTTATTAGTTGTAAAGCACAGCCTAAGCACTTAGGCAGCTGTAACACTGGTTGTAAAACAATAATTGGAAACATAGCCTCCTTAATGAGTAGCAGTTAAGTTTTCCTAAAGAGTTATGTTTATAGCCAGAAACATTTTTGGAATGCCAGAGACTGAGAGCTGACACTGAAAAGCATGAAGTCCACAATAAGTAGTTCACCACTATGGAGATAGTGAATATATGTGTGTTACTTCTGCTACACTAACTCTAGGGACACAGACAGGTGTAACAAAACAGAGCTCAAAAGTAAGCTTAAGTATCATTTTTAAAATAATGATTATTTTATCAAATTAGGTTTAATGAAACTGCTGCACTTTATTCAAGTGATAACTGTTCAGAAAAAGGCTTTGGTAAATCAAGGAGAAAGACATAGGAACTTAGCAGTTCAAAGGCATTATTAAACTTATGGGCAGGTGCCTAGTATATATATATTATCTGCCTTGTGCTGGTAAAAGGCAGATCACAACATAGCTTGGATGCTTTCTCAAAAAGGGCAGCCATTAGATGCTGATATGACTAGACATGCGGCTTTGAGCACATATCCTGCAATACTGCAATATTAATGAGCTTTGGACAAAAACAAATCGAGAAAAACAAATTAATAGTGCAACTAGCAGACAGCAGTCTTTGTATACTTCGTGATGCTGGCCATGTCCCCAGTAGTTCATTTTTTAAGTGATTATGGTGGCAATGGAGCCTTCCTTTTGTGTGTAGATTAGTTAGTCCATGGCAACAGACATTAACATAACCACAATGACCTGCTGAATAATTGTTACATATGTTGAAGTTGGTCAATTCATATCATACATTTCAACCTCTTAGCACAAGGAATCTGGACAAAACATAAATAATTGGGAGACAAAAGCCTAAAATAGGGACACATTTTAAATATTGCTCTTATAAACTTAGAAAGTTGCTAAACTAGTACGATTGGGGTTAGCATGTATTTAATGAAGGATATGAGGTTTGAAACTCAAATCTATGTCATTATTCAGTGACTTTAATCCTTAGTGATTTGCCAAAATGCTACAAAGGAACAGGTAAAAATATGAGGCAAAAATCTGGACATTGTGTGAAAATCTGGACAGCTGAGAGGTATGTTCATACCTGTTAGCACAGTAAGGAATTTCAGTGAAAATGAAGAACCTCAAGACTCATTAGACTGCACATGTACTGAGTTATACCACTGGAGATGCAGGTACATCCTGAAAACGTATGCTGTGCTGCATGAACTAGTCACTTTTAGGAACTTTTGTTTGAGAGCCAGCCACCTATTACCTAGAAAATGAAGGGCGTATGGAGAAGCCTTGTCAGATATGGAAAATGGAAAAAGAGAAGAATCAAAAACAAGTTTATCCAGGGAAAAAGCATAAATACAATGCAACAATGTCGATTTTATTTCTAGGGAGAGGTTTTAGATAAAACCTCAGAAATTATTATCTGGCTTCCTCAGGATGTCCAGTGGGAATAACCCTGACTTATGTACTGACACTTAATTATTCAGTCCCACTAGTGAAAGCAACAACACTCCCAAGGTCACAAAACATAAAAAAAACATTTTTTGCAGGGGCTAAGTCCCTGTGCTTCCTTCTACATGATGACAAGCCCCAACATCCTTGAACTAAATGTTAGATCTCACAAATTCAGAGAAGCAGGAAAGGGTGAAGAAAATGCACCAACTCTCACTCACCAAGGATCTTTTGGATTTGATGTTCTGAGCATTAAGTAACAAAAGTAGGGATTCCCCCCTTGAAAGCCAGAGCACTAGAGCTTCAACTGACAGGACCACATGTGTTGGTTGCTTATATGGCCACTGTTATGAAGATCAGGATGCCAGCTGCTGGCATTCATCACTGTCTCTCACTGATTTCACTGAGGATATCAAAGCATCATTCATGGTCTGTCCATTTTAGAATCTACAGCTGTTCAGATCCAAAGCCAACATGCAGCTGGAAACAATCAAGAAAAAAAGGAGAGTTAACTGCTGCTTAGATCATTTTTCAGATCTCAGTAGGTCTTTTCAAAAAAAGGCAAATGCATTGCACCATGATTCTAAGAATCTCTGCAGGGTCAACAGCAGCAGCAGCACACTGGGCAATAGGGCTCTGGTGGCCAGTCACAAAGATAGTTTTAGAAATTTCCATGTATCCTGTCAAGGTCAGTGTAGCATATTTGCTACCAGAGGAGTCTACAAGCAGCCTGATGAGGTGTTCACCTACTCCTCACCCAGAAAGGGGTCAGGAACAGGTGTTTCATCTATATCAAGACTTGGTTTATCTTCTACAGGGACACACTGGTAAGTCAAATAATAAAATAAGACTATGCCTAATATTTATAGTCATATTGGCTAATGTTGCCAAATGGGCATGGGTATCTGGTGATAAGTGGGTTGAGGACTCAGTCTGCTCCAAGCTACGCCAGGGACCCATGCTAAAAGTGGGATGGGTGTATGTGCCCCAGTTGGCCAGTATGTCCCTACCATAAAGTCCAGCAGCCCTGGGTCAATAAGCTACTGGCCAGCCAGTGTCTAGTTGCCAAGTCTGGGTAACCTGGGATAGCTCTGTTGAGTGAAAGGTAGATGTAAAACCAATCAACCTGCCAAACATGAACTAAGAATTGCTACACTCATTGTAGGTTCACTGACAGAACAAAGCTTAGAAGTGGATGACACGATGGTAAGGAGGAGGCTGGACATCCTTTATATCCAGGATACAAGATGGAAGGGCAGAGCAGCAAAGCCATTTGGTGAGAGATCCAGATCTAATACTCAGAAGGAGAACAGACTAGAAATAGTGTGAGAATTGTGTGAGGGACAGCCTTAAGAAGACAGTGAGGGATGCCATAGGAATTAGTGACACACTGCCTGTCACCACATGGGTGGGGCAACAGGAATAAAGAAGAGGTTATGTTGCTGTCTGGCAAATGGCTTGATGGTAGCCAACACATAGTTCAGAAAGGGAGACAATCACAAGATTACATACAAGAGTGGCCAACGTACAATTCAGGTAGGCTTCCTCCTAGTACAAAAAGGGCAGTGGAGTAGAATTAGCAATTGCAAAGTCATCCCCAGTGAAACAGTCAGCTGACAGCATAAACCACTGGTTGCTACAATCAGCTGAAAGTAGTGGTCAGAAAAGGCTCTAAGGTCAACAGAGACCAGGCTAAAGACTTGCAAGTTGATTGAATAGAAAGCACCTTAAGAAGAGGAAATATGTGGAGTTGAAGAAGAACAGCAGTGCCTCAAAACAACATGTGTGAGGACAACAGAACAGATATACAGCTGGGCCAGGTATGGAAAAAAAGGTACATAAGAAAATCTGGTGGTGGGAAGCAGAAGTCCAGGAAGTCATCAAAAAAAAAAAAAAGGAGTGCAGGAAAAAGTGGGAGATAGAAAAGATGCACCAGGCTAGGAAGGAATACTGGTTGGATAACAGGCTAATAAAGGAGTTGCAATAGCAAAGAACAAGGCATCAGAGGCACTCTACCAGCTTCTGGAAAGTGACTCATTAGATGGCACAAAGAAGCAATACTGGGTTGCAAAGCAAAGACCGAAAGATAAAGAAGATAATCAGACACCCTTCATAAAGGATGCCAGCAGCAACCTCCTCAAGAGTGAACAGGAACTCAAAGGCAGATGGAAGAAGTACTTCCAGCAGCTTCTGAATGAAGAAAACCTCACATAAGCTGTACTGCCCCTGACATAGCCTACAATAAGAGGGGAAGGAGAAGTAAAAACGGCTCTACAGAAAATGAAGTCAGGAAAAGCAGCAGGTTCAGATGAGTAGATCCTTCTTTTTATTGTTTGCATTTTAAAATCAACTTCAGTAGCAAAGTAACCCCACCATAGTACTATAAATTATGATTTATCTTTATCTGCTGGATCTTAGTTTTTTTCTATTAAGGTTAACTTATATGCCATTTTATTTCCGTGATAGAGTTCAATGCTTCAGTCTGGCCTTCTTAGAAACCCACAAGATATTTGTTATTTTTATTTATTTATTTATTTATTTATTTATTTATTTATTTATTTATTTATTTATTATTATTATTATTTATTTATTTTATTTAATTTTTTTTTGGGGGGGGGGTTAGGTCTTCTTCAGTCAGATCTCTCTCTCCATAGGACTTTAATTCAAGCGAGCTGGTTTGGCTGATTTTAAATTTGTACCATAAAAAAGACTCGACTAAACTGAGGAACCAACTGCTTAAATAAAAATAAACCAAATTTATTCGTTAAAAATAAGCAATTTCATCCATAACCATTATGGCCATCCAAAAAGCAATAAATACAACTGAATACAATTGAATTATCTGTCCACATTTTAAATCAGATAGAAGAGGTGGTTTATAATATAATTATAGACATTTAGAAGGCATTTAAAAACATTTTAACAGAACAACATACTGGCATCATAAAGTCATACTCATACCAATACAAGAACAGCCTGAACTATATCCCAAGTTGGTTAATCATCAATAAAAATCATTACCAAAATATTTTACCAACAAATCCCTGTCATTACTAAAATGCCCTATTACTAAAATTTGTAGTAATGCAAAGAAGACATAAATGGATGGCCATAACTCTTGGTTTAAAATGTACCGTTTGCTCTTAACAAAAAAGTGGGAGGGGTCTACAATTGTGCTATGCAAATAGCTGATTTGGTAGCAGTACATTTAAATCAGTACAGTATACTGTTGCAATGTCTGATGAAATTTGTTGAAAGGTTATGGAAGAAAGCACTTACTTTTAATGAAAACATTTGGTTTATTTTTATTTAAGTAGTTGGTTCATTGGTTCAGTGTATTTTTTTTTGGGTTTAAAATTTGTCTTTGTTTGAGAGGTTTTACTGATTTTAAATTGTCTCGTGGATTCATTTGTTCTGTTTGTAGTTAGTAACATCAAGTGCATTTCTGAGCTTTTCGCCTTGTTGACCATTTCCCCATAGTTTTGTCTAGTATAAAGTGATGAAGATTAAACTGACTGAGTTAAATTCCTTGATGCTGAACTCACCAATCTATGCTTCTCATAAAAATAATTGCAACTGCCACAGTTTCTGTTGGCAGGCCAGTAGTAATTCTATTTGTGTGAGCTTTTTCCTTTATCTAAAGTTGTTCAGCACTGGAATTAATGTATATAAGTGAGAAGGTTAGGGGATGTAGGGGTAATACCCCTACAAAAATGCTTTTTACTGAGTTTCATCAAGTTGAAGCTTTGACCAGTGTAGTCCATCCAGGTGATGCATCAGGGAAGTTATACTCAATGAAATATAGTCACTCCAAGGTATTATTACGGAGTCTTTCCCAAACATGTCCTAATGCCAAAAAGTATCAATATCACACATAATTAATATGTGAGTATCTCACCATAAACCTTCCATCACTGAGACGGCACTCTTGCTCCTCCATTCCAAGAAGTAGTTGTTATCTTTATTTTATTCAGCATTTGCTAACAGGCTAACTGAGCTGATCAAAGGGCCCTTTTCGGCCATGACTTGGACCAAAGTGGAAAAGCAGAACATAAAATGAAAAAATTGGCACTTCAGTACAAGGATAATACAAGATATGATATACATTTAATGGCATGTATTTACAAATATAAAAACAATGATGTGCACCATTAACATGGTAGCTGAAAGTCATTAGCTTGCACAAGGTTAATTCTATGCAAAAAAAAAAAAAAAAAAATAATGATGATTCATGTTATCATAGGCAGTAGCCCAGGAATAACCAAATGTTCTGGAGAATCAGTCAAATGTAACAAAATACTATCAAAGTAAAATAGGACAGCCATTTGAGATGAGGTGGTTGGTTAATTTTTTTCCTGCTCCTTACTGGCTCCCACGGCTGACCACCAGCTGATTCAATTCCTCTTCTCATCCATCAGGTCTAGCAGACCCACCTTAGCCTCACTTGAGCTTGATATGACCCATACCCAGTGCCAATTAAGGAAACAATGACCCAGGGGTAGTATCATACTGTTTTGGGGACTGTTTTTTTTTTTTACTATCTCCCCACCCCTGGGAATGCCCAGTAACATCTTGATGTTGAAATATGGAATGGGCATCAGTGCTGACCATTGCTCACTTCTACAGGAGACCCCACTCACCCTCAGGCAGCACTTTACAGTTGTTTTCCTTGGTTTCCTCTAGGGAAATCAAACTATGATCATGTACTCCAATCACCTACCCTCCCACCCCACAAACTAGACACTCCCATCTTCCCTGCCTAAACAATCAAACAACTTAATTATTATTCAAACTCAGGTCAGCTGGATGATAGTCAGAGCTTTATCCCTCTAGCCCATCATCAGGGGCAATGTGGTGAGTTAATTGATCTTGATAGTCAGCCAGCATCGTTAAAACGTGCATTTTCTTTCTGGGATTAGATGGGCATTCAGAATATTCAGAAAAGTCATCAGCTTATCAGTTTGTTGAATTTGTGCAGAAATATTATTCCAGCTAATTGTGGTAATTTTAGTAAAAATTTTTATAGCAAATGTTACAGAACAGGTTGTCCCTTTTCTTGTTACTCATTTTATCACTACAGACCACCTGCAGTCACTTGTCCTCAGATTTGCTTTTTTTTATTACTTTTTTAATTATGTAAACAGTAATACAAATAAAAAAGTGAGCCACCAAGGCAGTATTTGAGTGAAAACACTAGTTTATTTAATATTAAACACTGTCAAAGTAAAACCAACTAAGCACTTTTGCCAAGAAACATGAATTGGCTTAATCAGAGGCACTCAATTATGATGCTAATTACTTAAGCAACTATTCTTGATTTTGCTTGCATCAATGAAATTACCCTGACTAAAATTAAAGGGATACTTCCCCTGAATATGTAATGTACAGAATAACATTCTGTAAACCACAATAATAAGTACATTCAAGATAAAAATATTAGTAATAGTACTAATAATGAACACAATAATATAAAACATACTTAAAAAATAAACTTAAAAATTCAAAACATAGTTGATCTGTTTGTTACAGTCAGATGAGTATTTTCACAGTACACTTAAAATAAAACCTCTGCTGCCCTATGCTTCAAAAAGGGGAGCTATTAAACAATAATCATTTAAACCTGGCTTGCAACAAGCATTTAGTCTCAGTTGCCATTTAGTTTCTCTGGCTTCTAATTCTAATTCATTATCCCCACCCCTAGAGTTACTCTGTACTCTATCAATGACGAAGAATAAAAATCTCTTGTCGTTGGGACATTCTACAGCATGAACATATAAAGCATTATTCATTTTTTAATTTTTAATGTCTCTAAGGTGCTCAGTTATGCAATCCCGTAGCCTTCTTTTGGTCTTGCCTCTGTAGAAACCAGGGCATGATAAGCATGTAGCTAAATAAACCACCATACTGGTGTTGCAGTTGCATCTGCCTGGGCATCCTATAGTACGTTCAAAACTTCCTATAAAGACATTCGTGCCATCATTTATATTTTTATAGGTCTTGCAAGCACCACATTTGTACATCAATGACCTGTGCTTGCCTTGTTTTCTGTTGACACTTTCAAGAATATTCTTTATATTACACTCTCTACTGTACACAACCTTAGGTTTATGCCCCAACTTTTCCTTCATTTCTTTGTCTACATGATTTTCCCATATATTATTAACACTTGATACCAAGTTTGATGTTTCTGTATTGTATTGTAATACCAGAACATTGGTGTCTAGCTTAGCCATGTTGGTTCTATTAATATTTAGACCTGCTTTCAAAATAGGCTTAAATGTAGTATTTCTTTTAAGCATAACATCTATCTTCACTTTCAGCAGACGACTTAAGGGGTAGCCTCTATTTAGGAACATTCCAATTAATGTATAGATCTCTTTTTTAAATGTTTTATTGCTACTAATGAGCCTAGATAACCTGACCATTTGACCTTTTATTATACCCTTCCTCTGATGGAAAGGGTGGCAACTGTTGTAGTGGATTAACATATTGGAATATGTTTCCTTTCTGTGGATGCTGCTGCCCAAGGTGCCCCCAGCAATGTCCTTAGTCATGAATCATGAATAGTTGCTTAAGTAATTAGAGTATATAAAAGAAGTTGCATCATATCTGAGTGCCTCTGATGAAGCCAATTCATGTTTCTTGGCACTTAGTTGGTTTTACTTTGACAGTATTTAATGTTAAATAAACTAGTGTTTTCACACAAATACTGCCTTGGCGGCTCGCTTTTTTATTTTTATTACTGTTTACAAGTTTTTGAGCCTTTTGGCTTGTTTTTTGCTATATTTTATTTTTTTTTTAGCTCAGTGGCTTTTTTTGTGAGGAAACTCTTTTTTATAGCATTATTTGGTTCGAAGTAATTATGGAAACCTTGCTGGTTCAACCTAACCAGTCTATTCACAGACTAACTTCTGTAGTGATGGAAGGAAGATCAACGAGAGTATCTACCAATACCCTGACTGACTCAGAAGCTGAACTGTGTACTGTGCATTCCCCAGTGACCCAAGAATCAACGAGGGCCACCCCAGTGACCATGAGGCCAGATAGAGTTAATACAGACCTGAATGAATGGTTTACAGCATTTGAATCAGATTATTACAACAAAAACACTATTCCCAATCAAGAAATGTCATTAAAAATGCAGTTAAGTACCTCTGAAAAGCTGTGTAGAAAGTACAGAACACTTCAGCTAGACAACGCGTTTTTAAACAAATCAGTTGCCCTCAAACAAGTTCTCAAAGGCTTACGAGTCTGGAAACAGCCTTTGGGGACTGAGGAGGGATAATAATGATTATTCTTTTCAGAAGGGTCAACAAGTAAGGAGGTCTGAGAGACTGAAAAATCAAGAGAAACGGACCCCTGGGGCAGGCAGAACTGCAATGTTCAAAGCAACAGGAACAGCAATTATTTCAACAGAGGACAACAGCAGGGGTGGTGGAGAGACTTTCATTGACTGAGTTATTTAACACAACTGCTATGTCTGACCAAGACTCATTGAATGTAGTTGAAAATGATTGTTCTGATGTTGCAATGGAATGGAATGGAATATTTTGGAAAGGGATGGTTTTTTTATATTTACAATTACAGTGATGTCATTGTTAGTGAAGGACATTTCAACTTGTTTAAAAAAGGGATATTTTTTGTACCTAACTATAAGACTGACATTGCAAATGTTTTGATTAACTTAAAACTGTATACTAGAAAATTGAATCTCAGTTTATATTTCAAAAACAGTAATGTAGGCTTGGACAAGAACTTGGTGGCCAAACTTAAGAGCACATTCATCCCCCCCAGTCACCCACTTATATCGTCCTTTGAGAAATTATGTGAACAACAACTTAGAAAAATAGTCAAAGAGACCAAATATAACATTAACAATCTCACAAGAGATGAAGCCATTATTTTGAATGAATTGGCAGGAAACAAGATGTATCGTGTAATAAAACCAGACGGGGGGGGGGGTAGTCATTACTGTCTCAAATAGATTACAGTTCCAAAATGTTTGAAATATTGAATGACACCACAACTTATAGAAGACTGCGGTGGTGGTGCTGCGGTAGCATTGTCGCCTCACAGTAAGATGTTGTCCTGTTCGATTCTCAGCTAGAGCATCTTCTGTGTGGAGACATGCGTGAATGGGCGTACCTTTGTTGAAGGTTGTGCGTCAGGGCCGGCAACTCAGCACATAAAAATCTACTGCCAATCATTAGTGGACCTGAGCCGAAAGACACAACTACAACAACTTATAGCAGAACTTCAAGAAATGCTGTTAATAGAGCTTATGCCAGGATTGATGTTTTTTTATTTGATGCTCTATTTTAAAATGACGTAGAAATTGTGGAAATAAAATATTTAACAGTTGAGAAACAAGAACACCAGTAATCTTTGGAATACCAAAGATTCATAAAAATGTGTATAACCCCCCCCCCCTGCTTTAGGCCTATAGTAACAGCCTGAGGTTCTAGCAGCATATATAGATAAATGGGCAAGTTGGTGGTAAGTATGGCATAGCATATACTCAAAGACTCATGGCACAGTTTGGAATTATTAAGACAAATAAATATAGAAAACTTGGATTTTTGTTTCCTAACTGTGGACGTGGTCAACTTGTTCTCAGTAATCCCCCACAATGAAGGGTTAGATTTCTTCAGGGAAAGTTTGATGGGTAGCAAATCAATAGATCAGTCCAAGGTCAATTTATTAGTTGGACTCGTGGAAGTGGTCTTGACTAACAACTTTATGATTTTTGAAGGTGAATTCTATCATCAGGAAGCAGGAGTGGCTATGGGGGCCAAATGTGCCCCTAGCTTTGCGAATCTGATTCTCCTAGAATGGGAGAGAAAATATGTTTTTTCCTCTGCCTTTATGGCCAATGTACTGTTGTATGTGAGATTTCTGGATGACATACTAATTTTATGGCGAGGAGAGGAACATGTGATGAACGACTTCGTAAAATACATCAACGGCACAGCCACTTTCCTTGAGTTCACATATAAATGGCACTGTGATAAGACAGAATTTTTAGATATTGAGTTGACTAAGGACATTGCTGGGGGCACCTTGGGCAGCAGCATCCACAGAAAGGAAACATATTCCAATATGTTACTGCACTAGAACAGTTGCCACCCTTTCCATCAGAGGAAGGGTATAATAAAAGGCCAAATGGTCAGGTTATCTAGGCTCATTATTAGTGATGAAACATTTAAAAAAAGAGATCTATACATTAATTGGAATGTTCCTAAATAGAGGCTACCCCTTAAGTCTTCTGCTGAAACTAAAGAGGAAAGTTATGCTTAAATGAAATACTACATTTAACCCTATTTTGAAAGCAGGTCTAGATATTAATAGAACCAACACAACCAAGCTAGACACCAATGTTCTGGTATCACAATACAATACAGAAACATCAAACTTGGTATCAATTGTTAATGATATATGGGAAACTCATTTTGACAAAGAAATGAAGGAAAAGTTGGGGCATAAACCTAAGGTTGTGTACAGTAGAGGGCGTAATATAAAGAATATTCTTGAAAGTGTCAACAGAAAACAAGGCAAGCACAGGTTATTGATATACAAATGTGGTGCTTGCAAGATCTGTAAAAATATAAATGATGGTACGAATGTCTTTATAGGAAGTTTTGAATGTACTATAGGATGCCTGAGCAGGTGCAACTGCAACACCAGTATGGTGGTTTATTTAGCTAAATGCCTATCATGCCCTGGTTTCTACGTAGGCAAGACCAAAAGAAGGCTACGGGATTACATTACTGAGCACCTTAGAGACATTAAAAATAAAAAAATGAACAATGCTTTATATGTTCACACTCTAGAATGTCCCAACTACAAGACATTTGTATTCTTTGTCATTGATAGCGTACAGAGTGACTCTAGGGGTGAGGATGATGAATTAGAATTAGAAGCCAGAGAAACTAAATGGCAACTGAGGCTAAATGCTTGTTGCAAGCCAGGTTTAAATGATTATTGTGCAACAGCTCCCTTTTTGAAGCAAAGGGCAGCAGAGGTTTAATTTTAAGTGTACTGTGAAAACACTTATCTGACTGCAACAATCATCAACTATGTTTTGAATTTTTAAGTTTATTTTTTAAGTATGTTTTATATAATTATGTTCATTATTAGTACTATTACTAATATTTTTAACTTGAATGTACTTATTATTGCGGTTTACAGCATGTTATTGTGTACATTACATATTCAGGGGAAGTATGCCTTTAAGTTTATTCAGGGTAATTTCATTTATAAAAGCAAAATCATGAATAGTTGCTTGAGTAATTAGAGTATATAAGGGAAGTTGCATCATAATTAAGTGACTCTGATGAAGCCAATTCATGTTTCTTGGTGAAAGCGCTTAGTTGGTTTTACTTTGACAGTGTTTAATGTTAAATAAACTAGTGTTTTCACGCAAATACTGCATTGGTGGCTCGCTTTTTTATTTTTGTTACTGTTTACAAGTTTTTGAGCCATTTGGCTTGTTTTTTTGTTATAACTTTTTTATTATAACAACTTATTTTATTAGGACAAGAATTCAAGAAGAAAGTAATTGGCAGCCCAAGTCATGTGGCTGCTGGGAGTGGTCATAGAATATCAAAAGAAAAATGTTTTGTGCTGTCTTGCAGAGCATGAGACTTATAGCTGAGTGTCATGCTGTTGATTTTTCTCTTACAGATATAACGTTATGGTGAGTACCTTTCATAACAGTTGCCTTCTAGCTTTAGTATATCCAGGCCTAAATTCCTATTTCTTCCTTGAAGCAGCTCCGGTCCCATGTGTGGTTATTTATCGTCTCCTGTTGACCTATGTATTAATCTATTTCAAGCTTTTAAATATTTCTTCTCTGACAGACATACCAGGGCCTGAATCGTGTCTAATAATCATAGTCATCTATTGTTGCGTAATGATAACCTTATGCACCAAGCTGCTTATATTTTTCGTCCAAAACTGCAAATGTTCCTTTGTATTTCTTGTGATGCATTCAAAATTTAACTCGAGTATATCCATCTTCCACCTTAAGAATCAATCTCAAGCAGAGATGAGTAATTCAGTCAAATGATTTGTCTCAAGTTAGGCTTGAGTTATATGGGACTTAACAAACTGACGATATATGACTTAAAACTTGATGTCACTTGAGGTGGATGATTAGATAAAGACTTGAAATTCTTTGTTTTTCATACAGATTTTTTCCAATTTATTTTGATTATAGGATGGAAAAATGGTAGTCTGACCTTTTAAAATCTGAGACTTCTCAGAGCACTGATTGGGTCAGTTTTATCAGGAAAATGCATTCTACTTTCATCCAAGTCATAAATGGTAGTCATTACCTATGCAGATAAGAAAAAGATCACAGTAGAAGAAACTGTTCCATGCATAATACTATTTGGATACCACAAATGTTCCAAAGATGACAAAGAAGAAAATTTGGAATCAACTAAATTTGCCACCAAATCATGCCACATAGATGGTTCACATCAGAAAACAGTCAAAATAAAAGGTTTAGCATTTTCCTCCTAAAAGGGACTTCATCAGAACCTGAACATTTCTCAAAACAACCACACACCATAAGTTCCAGGCCAGATGAATTCACTCAGTTTAGTACACAGACTGATTTATTAAAATAAAAAATAACTTCTGCATTCAAAGTTAACAGCAAAGCTTCAAACTCTTATACCATTAAGAGCAAATAACAAATCTTTAGCGCCTCGGCTTTCAAAAAAGCCTTTACAGAGTATATCTTACTACTAGTAAGCATACACTTAAATACAAAATACATACATTTGATCAATTAATTAAGCATCCAATTAAGAATTCACTAAAAAAGCTAACTAAAAAGGTTAACTCTTGTTCTTTTTAACCTTCTTATATTAAATGCTTCCAAGAGAGTTCCCTATTTAAGCCCCTTGGAAACATTGTATCATGTTTTAAAATAAATATTGCTTCCTTCCTTCTTAAATGTTCCTTAATTTTTTCATCAGTACTAAACCTAGTATTTACTTGCCTCAAAACAGTTGCCCATAACCCCTGTGGGTGTCCATTGTGGTGTTCCTTAAAATGCATAGCTACAGGACTCTGAAATCTTTGCTTCTGGATGTCCCTTACGTGCTCTTTTAATCTTGCAGCAAAACATCTCTTGCTCTCCCCAATATAAAATAATCCACAAGGGCATTTTAAACTATATATAATCGTTTCACTATTGCAAGTGAAAGTGCCTCTTCTATCAAAATTTTTTCCATTAATACTATCAAAACTATCAACTATGTATTTAAATACTGTGCAATTGTCATATGGAAAAGTTCCATGCCTCACTATACCATTTTCTATATTTTTTGGTCTCTCAAATTTTCCATGTACCAGCATGTCCTTAAGACTCCTGCATCTTTTATATAAAAAAGACAGCTTAACATTCTTAGGCAGGATTTTTCTTTCTGTATATAGGACCAGTAATACCTAACTATTCTCTCTAAAATATTAGAAAAATGAGTATACTTAGACACAAAATATAACTCACTTTCTTTTTCCTCTGCATTCTTTTTCTGCATTACTATATTCTGTACTTTATTTACTTTTTTATTCATTACTCTATTATACCCTAACCATACTTTCTCTGGCTCATAGCCCATTTCTATAAACATATTAGCTGTATTTTGAACTTCTTTCTTACATTCCTTCCTGTCAATACATAAACGTTTAACCCTAACCATTTCCTCATAAGGAATGGAAGAAATAGTGTGTGTGTGTGTGGGGGTGACAACTAGTTCCATGCAGCATAATGCTTGGTTGTCCCATTTTTCTAAATATTTTAGTTTTCAGTTTACCATCTTCTTGCCCTTCTATTGTAATATCCAGATAATTCACTATCTTTCCTTTTTGTAACCCATCGAACTTGATCTCAAACCTATTCACTTACAGTTCTTGAACAAACTTTGCTGTTAACTTTGAATGCAGGAGTTCTTTTTTATTTTAATAAATCAGTCTGTATACTAAAAGGCATGCGTGAATGGGCATGTCATTGCTGAAGGTTGGGCGTCAGGCTGGCAACTCGACACCATAAAAATCTACTGCCAATCATTAGCGGACCGGAGTTCCGCTGTGGCGACCCCTAACCGGGAAAAGCCGAAAAGAAAGTGTCTGTGTACTAAACTGAGTGAATTCATCTGGCCTGGAACTTGTGGTGTGTGGTTTGATTTATTTTACAGTGTGGTGCTCTACTTCTCAAAACAAGCACACATAAAGCAGAAGTCAAGTCAACACATCACAATAATTAATTATTAATTAATAGAAACCTTTACTTTATGAACTATAAAATACTTATCCCATATAATTTCATAAATATTTTTTAAGTAAAAAATCTCAGTAAATACACAAGTAACCTTTAGAAAATATTGTGTGTATATAAATCCATTAAAAAAAATGGAATAGAAGAAAAAGTGGAATGCAGAGAGGCTTTCTCTCTTGACTTAAAAGAGTCTAAGACACTCCTTTCTGTTTGGTTTAAAAATTGGAAGATGATTTTCCTCTTTCCACAATCTGTTAGTTGTGTGAGAATGTACAGTCCAGCAGAGTAGTGTTCAAATAAGATAATGCATTTTTTTGTGCAGAGGACACTAAAAATGTGTGCACATTTGTGTAACCAGATTAATTTCAAGCAGTTTAACTGCATTCACCCTGAAAGCAATCAAATGCTCAACACTATTCTTATTTTTTTAATTTGATGTATATTGTATATTTTATATTCTGTAAGATTCACAATAACCACGGTCTTTTATAAAAAATAATTAGTTTTGCTTTAACATAATGAAGTTTTTGACAGACGTTTGTTATACAGTAACTGAAGAGCTACTTGAAAACCTCCACTGCACAATGTCCAAAGTTTTCCTTTCAGCATTAAATTCTCTTAAACTGTAGGTACCTATTATTTCAAAAGCTATTGTATGCACGTGTAATCACTGTGCTCTAGAATCTTCCCTCCATCATTCAAGCATGCCTATCACACAGATTCATTCTCCAGAAGAATTCCAAGACTGTCATCCAGTTGCCAGTCTCTGCCCTGAAGTCAAAACCTTTGTGAACATTGTTTGCATACATGTTGGAATAGATTAATAACTATGGAGTTCTCCCTCATAAGAGGCATAGTTTTGGGATTTTTTTGTATCCTCACTGCAACATACAGTGTCACTGATTCTATCTTTAATAATACTGTGACAGGCCTTCTCAAAGGAGCTATCCTCATTAATATGAAGTGTAACTTTGAACTAGACAGTCAACAGTTACTTCACACTTAATTTGAAAATCTTAGCTTTAATGACTGTCCACTCAGATTGCTGCATAATTACCTTTCTGACCCTACTTCCAGATAACAGAAGACTAGGCAATGTCTGATGTAAGCACTCTCACTACAGGAGGCTAACAGGTATCAGTGCTGCAGCCTATTCTGTTCTGTATGTTTTTTTTTTTTTTTCAGTGATGCATATCGAACACTGAACTTACTTCCTATGCAGATGACATGGTGCTGTTTGGACTGGTGGACTGGGAAGGAATTGTTACAAAGTGTGAGTGAATTACAAAACAATTTCCTTCTTTCCTAGTGTCTGGACAGAAAATATATTTACTCTAAATGCGCAGAAAATTGTTTGTTATTTTGTATTGCTCAGAGACTGAAAAATGCTCCAAACTAGCAATCAGAACTCAATCCAACAATCTAATTGAGCATCACCGACTTCAACAATATCTAGACATCTTCTTTGGCCAAAGTTTGTTACTCAAAACCCACAGAGAAGTGGCATTCACTTCACAGTAAAATTTGCAACAACCTGTTTTATCCCACCATTTGTAATAAACTGTCTCAAGATCTTTTGAGTAATACACCTCCTTTAAAGACGGTAGTACTGACAACTGATATATTACTAACAAATGTAATTACCAAGGATGCAGCACCTTGCTGACTTTTTTATCTAGAAATGTTGAAATGCATTGATTTCAATTCACTTTTTATACTGTTCTACTTTATAACTTTTCAGCTAATTTATGCATATATTTCATTACTGCATCAACTCTTTGCTGTGGATTTGCTTTGTATAACTTTTATATGGCTTATACTTTATTATCTTCTTTCTTGCAAAAGCACAATGCCATCAAAAGTATTATAGTATAGAAACTATACTACATTATGCATGTCTAATTTATGAAAAAGGCCAGGATTAATACTGAAAAGGTCTTGTACCAATCAACCTATTTTCTAATAAATAAATTAACTGATTGAATAGTAACAATGTACTTTTCTGACATTAATGTGGTAATAATCATACTTATAGCATTTATATCTCTTAAGTTCATAGAAATTTAGTTTGTTCTTATCCTTTCCCTGCCAGGCATTATTGTCAAATAACTTCCCCAACCCCTGAAACAGCGGATGTGATTTTTTTTCCAGCTCATTTTTCTATACCTGCCAAAATGTGTGCCTTAGGTACTCTGCTGTCCTGATTACTTAGCTCCTTGCTAACTCATAGTACTTTTCCATCATGGCGACACCTTGAGAGGCAGTATAAAATGTTATCATTTTATATGAATAACATATAGTCTACTGATATTTATTTATTTTATTTATGCATTATGTCTTTAACAATGTAGATAGACTGGCCTTTGGAAACTTTTCAGCCATGACCTTAGTTTTTACAGTCGCCCTTTGTATTTTTAATTTGAATAAGTCCTACTGTAGGGCAGCTGAGTATACAATAACTTTTGCATTGAAGGACGTGGATGTTTGATCAGAATATATTTTATTTGTAATGGCACCTGTTTAGAGGTATACCCATATGTTCCATAGAATTCTAGGCATATTGTTTTCACAACCTCTAGTCTATGCATTGACTTCAACTGATTGTAAATATAACCATCCACTACTTGAATCAATGCACTTCAGCATATAAGTATGTTTATGTTTTTGAAATGGACTACTATTTTTGATTTATTTTTACTCTCCTTAGTTTCAGAATAGGCTTAAGGGGACAGGACTCATTAATTCCAGGTATTTCCACAATATCTGCGTATTCATAATCTATTCTGTTTTATAGTCATAATCCATGAAATGCCTCGTACAATTTCTGTTTTTGATATGTTGCTATATCTGTCTTTTCTATAGCTGTTATTTATACTAATGATTGATTCCATTACTAATAAATGCTATTGTTTGTTCTCCTGAAGTTCACCCCCTGTACCACTCTATCATGTCTGCTAACCCTTACCTTATGTCTTTACCTAACCCTCAACCCTCAACCCTAAGCACAAGGCTACTAAACACTCATTCCCTAACAGTACCAATAAACAAAACATATACACATACTTCACACGTACCAGTACCCAAATATACCAACACATCTAGCCCCTTCCCTAGCCCTTGCCCTAACCCTAATCTGCAAACACACATGTATGCATGCACACATACATACACCCACACAGACTCAATCATAATACTGAAACTTTTGTTATCAGTAAAAGTGTTGCCATTGCTATCCACTGCCACATGCCTGCATTCCATATTTCAGCATTTGGCTCATTCTGCACTCAACAAATCCTGCATTGAACCAAATCAAACATAGAAGAGCATTCAATAAAGTTGGAGGCATGTGCTGGCATGCATATGCAGATGAAACTGGGACAGTATGAATCCTGTGGTGTTTGTGACTAATACAGTGCTGTCTAGATTGTGTAACTAGATAGGTAGGAGGTTTAATTATCACTGTGGGGAACTTCTGTGTGTCTGCGTGCCTGGAGGGGTACAGTGACAGGTAAATAATGCTGTGTCCACTTTCACTGAGGAGAATACATTTAAGAGCTTGATGGTTGGCATAATGGTTAAGGTGAATAACTTGGTAACATGCTTTGAATGCCTAACAAAACCTGAAATAAAACTATTACTTTTCCTGGAGTAAGATTTACATGTGCTGTGAAAGGCTGTTTAGTAGCACACTGCTGACAAAAATCAGGGTAATTCAGTAAAAAGAAAAAACAGACATTCTTTTCAAAAGTGACTCAGAGCACTGTCATTTTAATTGAATGCAGAAGAAAGCACATGATTTATTATGTCTAGGATGTGTCATACTATGGGGACAAAGAGCTTTGTAGGATAATAAAAGACAGAAAAAAAATCATTGCAGTATGGCATTCCCCATCAAGAATAATTCTGGAAGCAATACATTTTAAAATAATACTAGATTCTTACAGTGATATTCAAAATTAAATTAGTACCTTAAAGAATATCAATATATGGTAAAAAAAACAGCTTTATCACTTTTTGTGTATTTTTTAATTGCTACAGCAACTTTAAAGTGATTTGTCATACTTTTTTTGAAAGTTCTGATTTAGTTTTGCATGTGAGGGAATAGCACTATTACTTACTGAAGATGTTACTGTTGCATGTTTTCTTTGGTGAAATTATTTCCTAACTGTAACTGTCACAACAGAGATTCTGTTGGCATTCTGAACCCCACAAACACACACACATACACACACACACACACACACACACACACACACACACACACACACACACACACACACACACACACACACACACACACACACTCAATGTCATGTTAGGTTACCAGTGCTAGAGTAGAGCTGGAAATATTGAAGCATGGCAGGCTTTTTTCAGTGACTTGCTCTTATTTTTTCCTGGGCTTTAACTGTCACAAGACAAAACAATGTAGATACATTCATATTCCGTTCTCAAATGCATTCAGTATTGCACTGGGTATTTTACTATTTTACATGGTAGTACCTTTTTACGAGTTACTGTTAAGTTTGTGCAATGTCGAAATAGGCTGTATCAGTGTGTTGTACTGCCAGAAGCCTCATGCTTGTTGTAGTTCATTTTTGAAAATGGCAAAAACGGTGTGTTTTGCTTCTGTGAAACTAGTTTCTCATGTATGTATTGTTTTCAGATGTCTACGCCAAGATTTAAGTTAATTCTGCTGTGCATATCTCTGGACGGTGCAGAACATTGCATAATCTCCCTGACTGGGTTTCCACACACAATGCACAGAATTATTTTAGTATAATACCATTCCATACCTCATATATGACTCCCATGCACACATCTCAATCTCTTTCAGTTATCTGCTCTCAGCACCATCATCATTCTCCCCTTTCGCTATCATCCCCCATATAGTTTCAGGAATAAGCCTTTGCTCCTTCATAAGCTGCACTACCTACCTGACCTACAGTTTTGTACTACATTTTCTTCAGTAATTAAAAAAAACTAAATTCTCATTACATACTATAAAAACACTTCAGAACTTTACCTCAGTTCTGTGTAACTCATGGGGCTGTATTTTACACATTTAGTTAGGACTATTTAGGTCTACTTTACCTTATTATATCCCCCAGGCTATCAGAGAGCATTTGGTTTGAGCGCTGGGTAACATCACTGGTTAGGTTAGTTGCAGATTACACCAAGAAAACACCCTCTACTCCAACCCCTTGCAAGTACACATTAGGGCCTGCAACCATGAAAGGGTACTTTCCTGCTATCTCTTCATCCAGCTCGGTGGATATGGGCACCCTGAGACAATATAGCAATTACTTCATGTACACTGACAACCATTTAATTCTTGAACAGACAAATACAATATGTGAGAGATGTAGTTACACATTGATAATGGAGGCTAGGCTCTCACATTCAGACACAAAAAGCAGCAAACAAGTTGTCGGCAACTCACACAGATCACTCACTGCACCCACAAAGGACCACACACATAGAATTACACATGCAGAGGTGCTCACATGTAACTTACCAAACCTCAAAGGTCTCTCAGGCACAGTCCTCAGAAACTTTGTATGCACACAAACAAGACAATTCCTATCACAACACATAAAACTCCATCTCGCTGTGTCTCATCTACCAAGCCCATAAGGCGAAACACCCCACAGCCCAATATTCTGGTCATCAAAGACTCAATTGTCCCTCTTACCAGGCTGGATACAGAGACGGTTACAGTCAGCTGCCTGTCAGGGACCAGGATCTGCCAGATCCTGCAAATACTGAGGTCATTTACCCCTAAGTACCAGTATGACTCAGAGGACCTTAGTGACCACCTACTTACATACATTATTAGGCATAAAGCAAGTATGACCATCCCTACCCAAGTCAGAGCATCCCGCAGCAAAAAATTCTTTGACCCTGATCAGTTTCTAAATGACCTCAGGCAAGTTAACTGGTCACCCCTTAAATCCCTGCCCATAGAGGAAGCTGTTCATTTCTTTAATAACACTTTTCTAACAATCCTGGAAAATCATGCACCTATGCGGTTAATACGAATTAAATCTAAAACAGCCCAATGGCTCTCACATAACACAAGGAAACTTATCCTTAGTAAAAATAAAGCCTGGGCCAAGTGGAGAACCACAAAAAATACAGCTGATCATTTTACCTTTGGACAGCAAAGAAATATGACAAAAAAAGCTATCCTGCATGACAAAAAAAACTACTTCACCCAGCTACAACAATCTTTGCTTCAACAGCCAAAAAAATTCTGGAATACCATTAATATGCTAGTAACTCCAGGTAAAGTTGCCACACCAAATCCACTAGGCTCTAACCCAGACTGCCCTTTACAAACAGCTAATGAATTTAATAATTTCTTTACTTCTGCGATATTAAAGCTAGCAAATCAACAAAGCCCAGACACATCTAAACTATCCAGTCCAAGCCCAACCCCTCCTCCATTTCACCTCAAACCTATACCCAGCTCTTATATTTTATCCCTACTTCAAAAATTAAAACCCTCAACCCCCTCAGCTGATAAACTTCCAGCTGAATACCTTCAAATAAGTGCAAAAGCTATTGCATACCCTATCTCTATACTGATTAACAGGACCTTAGAAGAAAATACTATTCCATCAGTCTGGAAAATCTCATACATCATCCCTCTCTTCAAAGGAGGAGACTCTACTGAGTATTCTAACTTCCGCCCCATAGCACTACTATCTCCCCTTGCAAAAATAATGGAGAAATGTATCCACAAACAGTTACTTAACCACCTACTACACCACAATCTCCTAGCTAATTGCCAACATGGTTTTCGACCATTTCATAGTACAACTACTGCCTTACTATCCTTTATTGACTCTATTAACAACAATCGCAACAATAATACCCCTTCCTCAGCTTTCTTTGTAGACCTGTCTAAGGCCTTCGACATGGTCAATCACCAACTCCTCCTCCATCGCTTAAAGTCCCTCTCGCTAGATAATTCCAGCTTAAACTGGTTTACATCCTATCTGGATAACCGTAAACAGGCAGTTCTGTGGCGCAACCATCTCTCAGATCTCCTCCCCACCTCTATAGGAGTCCCCCAAGGCTCTATCTTAGGTCCTCTACTATTCTCTATTTTTATAAATGACCTTCATCTAACTACTCCTCTATCAACATGTATTCAATATGCAGACGACACTACGATTATCTGCTCAGCCTCCTCACAGTCTGAACTTCATTCTCTCACTCAAAAAAACCTTCTCGACTACGGAACAATGGTTTTCTAATCACTGTCTCCTCCTCAACCCCAAAAAAACTAAACTACTGCTTTTTTCACCAACTCACCTGTCTCCTTCCCTTGATTTTACTCTTTTATCCAGTAACGGTACCCTTATCTCTACTGACCAGACCACTAAACTCTTAGGTGTCACAATTGACAATCAATTAAAATTTGACACTCACATCAACACCATAATAAAATCTACTAACAGAAAACTAGGCTCGCTCTACAGAATCAAACCTTTCTTAACTCTAGAAGCCAGAACTACAATAGCTAGAACCCACTTAATCTCTACCCTACTATATGCCTCCCCCATATTTACCAATCTTACTAAGAATAATCTTAATAAACTTGCAACAGCATATAATAATATTGCCAGATTTGCTGTTAACTCTCCTTACAGAACCCATCACTGTCTAAATCTCAAAAAACTAGGCTGGCTTGAATTACCCCATCTAATTCATCTTAATCAACTTACTATTGCACATAATGCCCTTTATCACCCTGATTACACTCCAATGCTCTCCACCCTTATTAAACCATATTATAACCTGAGGAACCTACGCTCCTCAAACAAAATATTAATCCACACCTTCTTATCAAATAACCTAGCAGGTGATTCCATATTTTCTAACTCAGTTGGTAAAATATGGAATCAACTACCGCAACATCTCACTTTCCTAACATCACTTCAACTTTTTAAAACCAACCTAAAACTCTTCCTATCCAACCACTGGCTATGTTCTTGCAACAATCCTGACTAATAATTCTCACCTTCTACTGACTCTGTTACCTTCCCACAGCTTACTTACTAATTCCAGACTACTTGATTCTCTTCAGCAACTAATGTTTAATACCAGAATTTTTCTTCTTTTCAACCCTACTTCATATTAAATGACCTCACATCCTGTGTTTTTCCAACCATCTCTGTGTTATTTTCATTCTTTGTGTAAATACTTTTTAGCCTTCTATTCTACCCTATTTAAATCAAATGACCTCACACCCTGTGAGTTTTTCATCCATTCCTGTGTTACTATTATTCTTTGTGTAAATACTTTTAAGCCTGTTTTTTCGTTTAACACTGTAAACTAGCAATTTGCTACTATTCTGTAAAGTTTTTTTTTCTATAATATATTGCTCATTGTGAATTACTATTGTGTTATTTTCTTCATAATTTTCTGTTGGTTTAATTTCTCTAGTTGCATTGTATAATTACTTAGTTGTATTCTATTATTATTTCTGTTACATTAGTACTATTTTAGCGGAGCTTTTCTCCTCGGGCCTCCACTGAAAATGGACATGTATCCAGTTGGACTAGCCCGGTTAACAAATGTAAAATAAATAATAAAATAAATAAATAACTAAATAAATAATAATTCATGTGGGCATGAATGTCCTGAGATGTACCTCGTTGGACTATATGAAAAGAGACATGGCTGAGCTCTCAGAATATGTGCCAGAGGGAGGTATGGGCCTAGCACTGAGCACCATTCTACCATCTCCAAGGATGTTACCACAATACCAGCAAAAAATGATTGACTTTAACAATTAGCTTAGCTACTGGTGTTACTACAAAGGGGTCCAACACAGGCCATGATACTCTGCCAGATATGGCCTTCATCTGTCACCTGTAGGCTTTTGAATATTGGCCAAAACATTATCAACTCCTATAGTGCCTTTTCTAGACATTGCCAAACAGACAAATCTTCCAAAATAAAATAAAGCTACTCAGAACAAGATAAAAGTGTTATTGATGCATACTAGCAGTCTCAACAAGAAACTGCACTCCCTAGAAGCTCTCCTCACCATGGAGAGTGCCAATGTCTGTGCAGTTACTGAAACATGATTCAAAGCCATGGAAAGCACTCTGGCACTACATAACTGTAACTCCTTTCGTATGCTCTGACCTCCACTCAACATGAAAGAGAAAAAGGTGGAGGTGTATCTATCTAAATAAAGGATAAGTTAGTTTGTTAATTTATGTGTTTCAATAAAGGATATTCCATTTTTAACTCAACTGTGGACTACCTATTATTTTCTATTTCATTATTTTGTAGTATGTATTTTACAGTTTGATTTTTATTAGTGAACTAGGTGCATAACATAATTCAAGGAGTACACTTCACACCCTCCACACTGCAAAGTTTCTTCTTGGTTTAAATAAAGGATAAGCACACCTCAAGGCTGGTCAAACAATATGACATGTTTCAGCTACTCCATGTCCCACTAAACATGGTAAAAATCCATTACTATATTCTTGCTAGCTACAGATGCCACTCACCATGAACCAGGAATCCCATGCATCATACCTCATGTTACCAGACTCACTCACCATCCAGCCCGATACCATACTCATGGATGATTTTAACTACACCTCCAGTAATTAGGAGGCATACATGACCACTAATATGCAAGCCCAAAGATTTATTGGCTTTGTAATTTCAAATTTCCTGGGGCAGCTTGTCTGTACGTCCATTAGGGAAACAAAAATGCAAGCTCTGGTACTAACAAATATAGGACAGTGTTGCACCCTCCAAGTGTGATGTCCTCACTGGCAGCATCAGATCACAAAGCAATCTCCCTTGAAAAAAGGTAAAACTAGTCACCCCACCTAACCCCAAAAACGTTAAGAGCTTCTCTAAGGTAAACTACCCCCTATTAAGGGATGACACAGCTAGTTTCCAAGCTTCCCCAAATCTAGAAAACACAGAAACCTATGCAGAGGTGTACACAAAAGCCCTGTATGACCACATAAACAACTGAATAGAAATGGCAGTACCAGAGCAAAATAAACTCAAGTCAAACTGCAAAAACAAGCCACCCTGATGGACCCCTGGTATTGATAGTTTGTACAACAAAAGAAAGAAAATCCTGTTGAGAAGTAAGAAGGAATGTGCACAACAGTGAAGAAGGTCTCTCATTAGTCTAAACAAGTGAATCAGGGAACAAGTCAAGTTTCTGAAAGCAGACTTTGAGGTAAAAATAGCCACCGAAGCTAAGGATGACCATAAGGCATTTTTCAGTTATGTCCACAGTCTTAAGAGCAACACCCACAATGTGGGCATCACCTATACTCAGCCAGAAGAAACAGCAAATCTGCTGGCTGACAAATTCAGCTCAAATTTCACCTCCACATAACCCCTAGTTCTTCCCCAAGAAATACCCTCCACCACTCCACCACTCCACCACCAATCATCACCAAAAACAGGTTGCCACTGTACTCTCTAAAGCTAAAAACATGGCTTCAGTGGGGCCTGACAATATAGCAGGTTGCCTCTTAAACAGCTTAAATCAGGACTTATCAGGCCCATTAGGATCTCTATTTAACCACAGCCTCTGGGCTGGCTGTGTCCTGATAAAGTGGAGGACAGCAACAGTCATCCCCCTGCATAAAGGGGTACCATCTACTGACTCAGGAAATTACAGACCCATAAGTTTGACTAGTTGTATATGTAAGGCTATGAAAAGAATAATCATGGACCTGATAAATAATGACATAGGAAATCTCTAAACATTGGACCCAACCCAATTTGGCTTTGTCAAGGGTAGGTCATGCCTACTGAATCTGGTGGATTTCTATGTGAAAGTCATTAAGGCAAGGATGAGGGTAAAACAATACATACTGCCTACCTCAATCTGGCCAAGGCATTTGACGCAATTCCCCACTCAGGTATTATAAATAAAGTCACAAAACTGGGCATAAATCCCTATGTCACCTGCTGGATAACCAATTGGCTCATGGACAGGACACATGTGGTTAAAGTGGGTGAATCCAGATCCAGCAAGAGGCCAGTTACTAGTGGTATGCCACAAAGCTCAGTGCTGGGACCACACCTGTTTGGAATATACTTCTCTGAAGTCAAGGCTAATGTGGAAGGCCTCTGAATGACAACGTTTGCCAAAGACTCCAAGCTGGGGGCAATCATTGAATACCCCATCAATGTAGATATCCTTCAAGAGGGTATAGATCAGATAAATGATTAGTGTCAAAGCCATGGCCTAAAACTAAATGTGAAAAGAATGCATTATCCTACCCTTTGGGAAGTCAAATACCCCTGCAAATTACAACACCAATAGCACACCCCTGAAAGTAGATTCAAAGGTGAGAGATTTAGATACACAGGTAGATAGTAACCTGAACTTTGACAGCCATGTGTCCATAGGGATGAAGAAGTCCTTCTATGTGGCACAACTTATAAGTAAAGGTATGGCATCCAGATCCAAGGAAATTATAGTCCCACTGTGTTCAGCACTCATTAGACCAATAATAACAGCACAGTTCACTATGTGGCATGTACTTGACTAGACACTTACAGCAGTTGGATGATCTCAGAGATTCCTCACAAATAAAATACAGAGGGTAAACAACATGTCCTATGTGGATAGACTAAAAGCCCTATCCATTTACTCTGTCCAATAAGGAGTGATCTATGCCTGACCTATAAGGGACTCACAAATCCAGCCCTGATGGATTTGCTATACATCTGCAAGTCAAATATCACTAGGATTACCCCATCTAGGAATCTAAACTTAGTCAGCAACTCAAACAAAATATGCTGGAGACAGATATACATCTCAGAGATTGCTCCTTCTTTGGAACAGGCTGCCAATTCATGTTAAGCAGGGGCCCTCCTCAAATGCAATTTGGATTAATAAATGGGGAATTGCAAATTCACACTTGGAATAGTGCCTATGTCTCTTATGGCTCAGGCAGTCTGTAAGATACTCAAAGCACAGGCACAACCCCATGCCATCATCTTGCCCCTAGGAGCCATACATTGGGTAAAATTTGGTTATGTTGGCTAGGCGTGTAAGGGCTCTTAAGCCATCAGCCTAGTAATCTCCTATGAACAGAAGAATTTAAACAATGCACCAACTTTCAACTGTGTGTGTGTGTGTGTGTGTGTGTGTGTGTGTGTGTGTGTGTGTGTGTGTGTGTGTGTGTGTGTGTGAGTGTGTCTGCATGCGTGCATGTACATACAACAATGTAAAAGACACAGCTTATTTTTGGATCATTACAGTGCTCATTCCTCATTTCATATTCTTAGATCATTTTCAAACATATCCATACTATTCACTAACATCCTCCTCTACATACCAAACAAAAATACTTTACCTATATATATATATATATATATATATATATATATATATATATATATATATTGCTGCCAAGAACCAGTAGTGATAACAGTAAGCGTGACCATGAAATTATAGTAATGCATTTACCAGTTTAAAAATTAAATACATTTCATTTAAGCTACAAAACAAATTCATTATATCCTAGCAGAACCCATAATATCCGTGACTTTTACTTTGGTATGGAGAAGAACACACACACTTGTCAACATCCACATCACTCATCTCAACTTCCTGTTGAACTCAAATAAAGACCATTCTTGTAAAGATGTAGAATTCCAATATCAGAAGTTAAACCAACAACTTGGACATCACTGCTTTCAAAAAGAAAACACCTCAGTCCTCAGAATTGCTTTCAAGCACTGCACTGACAGGCTTAGTGGAATTCTTACATGACATCAAAGGGCAGAAGGCATTCCACAGAGAATTAAATGTAGGCGAGCATCATACAATGAAAAGGAACATAAAAAGGGGGACTATAATCACAAGCCATGCAATGATTATAGCAAAATCACAAAAAAAGGTATTGCAATAAAACAACCATGAAGGTTAGAGCAGTGACAAATCACTTAAAGATCTATGTAAACCTCTTACCACATACTGCCTCATAAAGTAATACTTCTATTCCATAACCACTGATTAACATAATTCTGTGTATGAACCATCTATCAGGTCAGCAGTCGGCTATCACTTTCACTACTGGTCTATTGTGATCTGATGTGCCTGACTTTGTGAATGAGCTTAGTGTTGAAGACAACCAGTCTGAATGCAAATGCTGCAGTAAGCTTCTCCAGTCCCATACCTGCGGTAAGAATCCAGTTGAGAAGCTGTACTTCAAATCAATGTAAGTGAATGTTGATGAAGTTTCATTACCATGCAGCAAAAGTATTGAATTCATCCACCACAGAATACTTACAGCGTTATTAGTGATAGTCTGATCACAATCTGGAAGGTTCTTTTGTCCACTATCCTATTTTTGCTAAATATTTCAATGTGGCACAACATAAAATATAATAGATCTTTCCTGATACCATTTATCGTGATAACATCATAACTTCCTCTCTAAGATCAGCATTCGTTTGTCTCTCACAGCCTTCCTGAATCCAGCAATCTATCTGGTCATTTCCTAGTGGATCCCTAAATAAGCCCAGGAAAATTCCCTACTCATAAGTCCTATTCTTCTTGAGCGCCATCTTCATTAGGGTGTAATCTTTTAAGGGTGCCTTTTTATAATGCATTTTCCATATGCTTTCCTTTATATACTCTCATGTCGAAAAAAACTAATTTAGCCTGAACTCCCAATACAATCAGAATATACATTTTTTTCTTTCCCCTTTTGTAATGTATCCCAGCTTTTCTATCCTACTCACAATGCCTTTCATACTCTTAGACCCACACATCTCTCTGTATGTAATTTAGCAATATATTTATATCCTCTGCTATTACAACTGAACTCATCACCATCACTTATCTACTGTCACAACTTCTTAATGTCTACACCTCTGCACCTTTAAACTTCAAATCTCTTCTTTTCATATCAGCCACTAAAATGCATCCCTCCCATATCTTAATATATAATGGTTCTGATATACTCTCTCTATGTATAATATTTCTAACCAATAAATAAAAAGTATATTATTATTATTATTAGACCAACATTTCTACAAAATTACATCCTAGTGAGCATCATAAACTTTGTGACAAAAAACACAGATGATAATCATACCATCTTCTCTATAATTAAACATACCTTCTTTCATTCCCCTCCCCAAAAATAGGCAATCCCCCAATTCTTACTTCTTTTCCATACATTCTCATTGAAGTAAAACCATATCATAACAATCACTTTTTAAGTAATGTCACGTACCCCCCCGGCCCAGAAAAACAAACATTATCTCTACTGCTTACCTATTTTGACAATTTAACCTTCCAATAAGAAAATACAAGTGACTTAACATCTCCTTCTTATGTGCAGACTTAAATATGACAAGTAAATTGTCTCAAAAAAATTATTTCAATTAAAATAAATATTTTAAATATCATTTTAAACAACTATATACAATATTTACAATAGCTTGACTTTCAATTATATACACTGTATGTTGTTAAATATGGATTTAACAGATCAGTTATCAGAGATACAATATTGATTATTGCAGTGTCATTGCTAACCAACAGGATATGTTTGTCCAGGGACAAATATAATCCCCCACATCACCTGCATTCCTGGCAACATTCCCCCAAAAGACAACACCTTTCTTTAATTGGGAAAAAACAAATATCTATCCACTACCTCTCAATCCTTTTTATATAGATGGCAGTAGATTTTTTACATGCCGAGTTTGCCAGCCCTGACGCACAACCTTCAACGAAGGTACGCCCATTCATGCATGTCTCCACACATGGCGACCCCTAACTGGGAAAAGCTGAAAGACACAAACACAAACAATTAAGGAATTGTATGAATTGCTTCTGCCATTGCCTTCCATGTTCTAAAAACAAAGCTTAACCATCACAGACATACCACTGTCATTCAAACCAATGTATCCCTGTCAGTCAGATGCCCAGGCGAGTAAGGCCCAGAATCCAAAACCCGGAATCTTCCCCGTTTGGTAATCGTCTTCTGGTTGACCAATGTATGGCTTCTATTATACCCTCCCACATATTCCTGGAGGATAGGCAGCTCCAATTAATATGTAAGCAATCTGCTTGTGACAACTGAGCACCAGCATGGAACTGACCAATCCCATTTAAACAACCTCAGAAGGGAATCTGACCACTTATGAATTAGTTTGAGCTTTGTGAATTGCAGCATATCTGGGATATACTTGGGTGTGTGTAATCTCATTATCCTGTTCCACTGCTCTTGTTCTATGGGTGTGTGCAACATTTTATTTCAATTTTCTTGATTCATCTCCCAACAATTACCATGAATTATACCTTTTTCCTTATAAAAAAAAAGAAACTTATGGTCCATCCTCATGTATAATTCTCCCTACTAATTGACCACTTCTGTATGCATATCAGAATTCATCATTTCCTGCCTTATCTTGTACTTTCGTACTGTAGATACTGTCACTATCAGAATTCACGATTTTGGGTACTAGGTCTCAGTTCATTATAACTCACCACAGTATTAGTTTTTACATTCCACACATCTATTACATACCAACTGTGATCTACTATCCAGCTGATCCGGAAAACTGGACATCCACTTATTTTGGCATTGTCAGCACCCCATATATATTTCCAGTAGATTCGTTCCTTCTCTGACTTCTTCCACTTCCATACCGTAGTTTCTATGCACTTTTCCCAACTTCCAGAGACCCATACCCTGGTGTCTTTCAGTCTTACACTACTCTCATACTTCTTTCAGTATAACATTTTCCAGTTAGATCCATGTTGTTGTGGGGTATAATCTGTCTTCGAGGCACTGACGCTTTACTATTGCTTCATGATATTTACTGAAAAACAATACTTTGATGATAAACTTAACTTTCTTCTCCATATCCTAGGATGTGCTCCATCCCATAAGAAGTCTGATATTAATATTTGAAATTTATTTAGATATCCTGATTTATGAAAGTGTAAAAGATGACTTAACAAACAAGAACCTTGGGGAAAACCAAACATTCTTATTATTTGCACATTAGTAAAAAAGGAAAATTTCCTGTTCTTCTATCCCCAGATCTTTTCCCTTAGTTTTTAATAAAGTGGCTTAATAAAGAGATAATTTCTACTAATGTGGTCACATAATATGTCATGGTTATCCCTAGATATGAACATGTTGCTATCATCTTTTCCTTTTGCCCCCCTCGCCCCACCTCTGATGACTCCACAGGGAGAAAATTAATCTTTTATGTTCATTCCATTCCAGCCTTGTAATACTTTTTAATTTTTTAATTATTGCTAAACTGATTTTAATATTATTCTCAGGGTGACAAAGCCACAATACAGAGTCATCTGTAAACCCTATTGAAATCAAGGGGTCCCTTTGTACATACCCAGATATGAGATATGTTTATTAAAATCTCATATAAAGAATTTGATGGTTATAACAAACAAAAGAGAAAAGAGACATCCTTGCCTTATGATCCTAGTCAGGGTTATTGTCTGAGATTATTGTCCACTTGTACAGATGATTGCTTTATGACTAGTATACAGCAGTTAACATTGCATGATATATTTTTTTGAAAAATTCATTGTTTCTAACAAAAGCATGATAGAAGACCATTTAATAAAATCAAATGCCTTTTCAAGATCTGTTAGTACATTATCCACATTTAGATTTATTAGGGTACATAATTTCTACATGTTTAGCCAGACTCTTACCAAGTCCAGACAACTGCCCTATCTTTGATAAATCCCTGCTGCTGTTGGGATACTATTTGTGGAAATCAAGTTATTTTTTTCTGTTTGCAAGGACTTGAGTTTATAAATTTAAATCTAGTTACAAAAGCGATATCAGCGTATAGTTACTTGTCTGAGTTTTCTCCTTGTTTGGGTTTAGGAACATCAAAACCTTTGCTATAGTAGAATCTCCCAGAAAAGATCCTCGCTTTACATATTCTAGACAGAATTTTTAAATTATGATGTTAGATCCTCTTTATACTCCCATAGTCCACCTAACCTTGGTGTTTTACCCTTGGTCACCCTTTCAGTGGCTGAAATTATTCTCTTCCCTTTTATTTCTCTTGTTAAATTTTCATCTTCACTCATGGTAATCCAGATTGCAGTGATCCTACAATAATTGACCAATCATTCCGCTTCTCACTGCCTAACCTGAACTGTTCAAAGTATTCTGCCACCAAAACCTTGTTTATATGCCCTGGATTTGTAACCATTGAACCTAAACTACTTTGTAATGCTGTACTGGCATTTATCTCACTATCTCCCCCAACTTGTATGCTATATAGTTTTTCTCATGATTAATTTCTTTAGTAATCAACATTTACAAACCTCTCTATATGATAACCCTTCTCAAATTTTCTAAGTCTCTAAATCTTAAATTTTTCATCTAAGCCATGGATACATCTTTCCTAGATAAGCACCACAATAGCTGTTTCTTATGTTTGATGAGGTAAGTAATCCTTCCACATTAATGAACATTATTCTTACTCCTTCCTCATTTTCAGCCTGGACCATGTACTTCTCTCCTAACGATCGTTCTTTCCAAATAAATCTTACTTCTTACCTTCTACCCTAATCCTTCCTGAATCAACTTGTTTCTCTGATTCCCCCTCATTCTTATATTCCTTAATAACGCATTACATTTTCTTAACTAGGCACTTCATTTATTATGTTATTTTTTAATTTGTTTTCTTTATCAGTGCACTGATCCATCCAGGACCAATTTCAGTTTTAGTCACTGTCCAGAATTTTCTTATCACATCTGTCTGTACCTTCTATCTTTTTTCTTACTTCCTATGTCTAGACTAACAAAGATATGTCAGTACTTTCCTCCATGATCCAAACAAGCCCTCTACACCTACTTGAAATAAACTCTCAGACCCAACTTCTGTAAGCATCTTATACACACTACTAAAATAAAATGCTATGAAAGTCCAAGATTAGTCATTTCCCATTAAAGCTCTCAGAACATCAAAAGAATGTTATATGTATGCTTTGTAATACTTTAAAATATACCACTAACCTAAATCTGGAACTACAATTATCCATATTTTTTGTGCTGATAGTTACATAAACCTCGGCCTTACCTTCTCTCCATCTTCAGTGATACTTTCTACCCCTCATAGATTTTTTTATAGATCTTGCAATCTGGAATAAAGATTTATTTATTTATTATTTATTTATTTTACATTTGTTGACCGGAATAGTCCGACAGGATACATGTCCATTTTCAGCGGAGGCCCAGGGAGAAAAGCTCCATACAGTAAAAGATCCACACAGTAATATGATATATACACTACAACAGACAGACAGTTATAGAATACATAAGACACACTGTTTATATACATTTTTAAATCAGAAATGAGTATACTACCATTGTGTGACAATAGGACAGAAGCTAGAGTTAAGAAATTCTACATTAAGATATTTAATATGCATAATACAATTGTGGTACAGTTCTTGAGACACAAAAATGATTCTGGTCAAGATTAGAGCAAGGGCATAGCCAGTGTGATTTAAAATATTTTTTTGAGATTTTCTTTGAAAAGTGTGAGTGAGGATTCGAGTGTAAGGTGAGCAGGGAGTTGATTCCAGGTTTTGCCGACCGAGTTGGCAAACAAGGCAACACCAGCTGTGTTGTTGGATTTGACTGTTTGGATCAATAGTCTATTGGATGAAAGAAGTTTACTGGGGCTACTATATAAGCTGACAATACTTTTGAGTGCTGGCATATTATCATGATGGTAGAGTGCTTTATGAGCAACTATGAGCTGGTTATAGTAGGGAAGGTAGTTCAAGCCACCCTAGAAGTTTTAGGTTGTGACAGTGGTGAGTCCTATAGGCTAAGCCAGCGGCAAATCTAGTGATGTGGTTATAGCAGCAGTATAATTTGTTAATTTCAGTTGTGTGCAAGTTTGTGAGGAGAGGGAAGGCATAAAGGAGGGCAGATAGGAGATGAGAATGGGCTATAGCAGTTCTATCAAGAGGAGTAAATGTTTAAGCTTGTAAAGGGATCCAAGTTTTTTGTTTATAGTTTTGATGGTTTGATTGACATGTGCATCAAATGTAAGGTTATTGTCTATTATGACTCCCAGGAGTTTGGTTTGGGCTTCAGGGGAGATAATGGTCCCATTATTAGATATAATAGTAATGGGTGGAGGGTTGGACCTACGAGTGGGAGTGAACAGGAGCAGCTTTGTTTTTTTAGGGTTTAATAACAGACGGCGATTAGTGAGCCAATTTTCAACAGTATCGAAAGTACTTTGGGTTACTTTGGGTTACAGACTGTAGATCTGTTTGTGAGGTGGCTGAGCAGATCAACGTGGAGTCGTCTGCATATTGAATACATGATGCTTGATGCTTTAGGGATGACGGTGTGGAAGTCATTAATAAACATAGAGAACAGTAGTGGTTCTAGTATTGAGCCCTGTGGGACTCTTAAGGTGATGGGTAGACAAGATAATAGTTTATCTTGCCATAGAACTGCCTGTTGACATCCAGATAGATAGAACTGAAACCACTGGAGAGAGTGGTAGTCTAAGGAGAAGGCTTTCAGGGTAAGGATGAGTAACTGATGGTCTACCACATCAAAAGCCTTGGATAGATCTAGAAAGAGAGCAGAGGAAAAAAGGTTGCTATTTCGGTTATTGTTAATGACATTAGTGAAAGAAAGAAGAGGTGAGGTGGTGCTGTGGTATGGCCTGAAGCCATGCTGAGAGTCAGCCAGCAGCTTATTTTGAATTAGGTGGTGCATGAGTTGTTTATGGACACATTTTTCCATTATTTTAACAAGTGGAGATAGAATGGCTATGGGCCTGTAGTTTGATAGTTCTATGGAGCTACCGCCTTTATGTAGAGGTATAACATGGGATACTTTACAGATAGAGGGGATGGAGGCTTTGGATAGGGTTCTATTTATCAAGATTGAGATTGGGCAGTCTATGACATCTGCAACCTTTTGCAAATACTCAGCTGGGAGAAGGTCTGCAGTGAGAGTGGTAGGCTTTAGTTTCTTAATAAGACTTTGGACTAAAGTGATGGGAACAGGTTGAAAGCTGAAGGTGAGGGGGGTGTTAGATGAGTCATTATTTAAGATAGAGGAGGTGGGAGTGAGATGGTTGGCCAGGGTCTGGATAGTTTCTGTGAAGAAGTTATTGAAGGTATTTGCAGTCTCTACTGGCGACTCATGGGAAGAAGCTGAATGGAAGGGTGTAGAAGTATGTCCTGGGTGAAGTAGTTTATTTATGCTAGCCCAGAACTTTTGGGGTTTGTTATGGTTTATCTGTTGCAGATGACAATAGAAGTTTTTCTTGAATAGGATAATAGATTTTTTGGTATTATTCCTTAATTGTTTATATCTAAATAGGTGTTGTGGGTAGCACGCCAAGTGGCCCATGCTTTATTTCTAATTATAATTTTAGATTTTGTGTCTTTAGAGAGCCAAGGTGCTGTTTTTGTTTTGGATCTGATGAAGTGGGAAGGGGCATGTGAGTTGAGGATGGTAAGGAATTTGTTGTTGAAGTATATTCCTCTGCATCACCCAGTAAGAGTAATTTTAGGAGAGACCAGTTACATGCTCTGAGCTCATTTTGGAAGTTGGTAAGGTTAAAATTTTTGATGGTTCTTATATTTTTGTAAGTGGGTAGTTGGGGGTTATCGGCTTTGAGCATGATTATATAGGTGAAGCAGTGGTCACTTAGCTCATCGGGCAGGGTCCTGAACTTGTATGAATTGGGATGGCCATTGATAAGTATCCAATCTAGGGTGCTTTCTTTGTTATTGGTTTTATTGAGCCTGGTGGGAGTAGAAATGTCCTGTGAAAACCCATAAAAGTTAATGTGGGTAGTGGGAGATTTAGAGGAGCAAGAGCTCCAATCAATGTTAAAGTCACCAAGTACAATGGTTTCTTGGGGGTAGTTGCTGAATAACCATTGAAGGATGTCTTCTAGTGTGCTAACATTTTTACCTGGGGGAATGTAGACACAGACAATGTATATACACGTTTTTGTTAATTTGCAGTTTGGTAATCAGGGTTTCAGAATTATTATTTTAGGGTGGTTGTTGGGTATTTGCAGTGACTATAAGGGTATATTTGTAGAGAACAGCAACCCCACCACCTTTCCTGTTAGCTCTGTCTAGTCTAAGTGTTTGATACCCAGGGGGAATTACTTCATTATCTTTAAATGAACCACAGGCAGAACCAGTCCTGTTGCACAAATCCAAATACCACACTAAGACAGTATATTTAGCGCTTTCATCCACTTTTTATTGTGTGAACTTCTTCAGAAAAAACAGATTTACCCTACCCAAACTTCCTGTTTATACTTTATCTCTAATGAGATCCTAGTCCTAGTGTGGTATTTGGATTTGTGCAACAGGCTGGTTCTGCTTGTGGTTCCTTTTGAGTTTTAAAAGTGTTTTTGAGTTTTTGACTTCATTATCTTTAGTTACAGGTTTTAGCCAGGTTTCAGTGAGACATAATATGTCAGGGGAATGGACTGCTAAGAGGGCAGGTAGGTAGTGAACCTTATTATTTAAGCTTTTAATGTTTAGATGACAGGCTAGGAATGAGCTGGGGGGGTCTGTTAGACAGAGTAATATTGGTAGAATTATTATTGTGGGAGCTAGGTGCAGCAGTGTAGGCTGGACCAGTGTTGGGGTAGATGTCCCCATGTTTTGTGAGGTTGTAGCATAGGTTAAGTGTGAGTTTTAGTATTTTATGTAAGAGTGTTTGGTACTGTTTGGTTTTTGGGGTGGCATGATGGGATCTAATTGGTTGGTAGTATTTAGGGACAGATGAGTTGAATGAGAGGGGACTAGAGAAGTATTCATTTTCTTTTAATACTGGTAGGGGGAGGTATGAAATTTAGGGTAGTGAAAACCTAGGTTGAGCTGATTCTCACAGATGGTGAAGATATATGGGAGGAGTAGCAGGGGTACTAATAGAAGAATAAGGAGTATTTTGGGTGCCAGCATTGTGACTGGTAGTAGTATAATTTGGATCTTTTTTTTAAAAACAGACTGTTGAGAGACTTGGTAATTGGCTATTGGTGATAGGGAGAGCTGTTAGTGTGCAGTTATTGATGATTGGTTAATTAGGAAGGGTGAGTGGCTTAATGGATATAAATTTAGTGATACCAGGGGTGGGTGGAATTTGGGGGCAGGGTGGGGTATGGAGTGAGCCCGAGTGAAGCAAGGGCGAGCGGAGCGGGGATGAACCAAATCTCAAGGTACCTGTGTTCAGTGCTTGCAATTACACAGGCAGTGTAAGACAGACTTATGGGGTAAGTAACAAACCTTTATTTTACCCTTAGATCGCAATATAGTCGGAGACTGTAAGTTAAGCTAGGTTTAGTACTTCTGTTAAATTTCATAGGAGCATGAGGATTATTTCCAGTGCTATGGATGCACCTCAGCATTTTAAACAGAGAAATATATTTAGTTTTGCAGTTGTTAACCTTGTATAGTCTTTTAGATTAGAGGGTCAGAATTGTTTTGCTTTCTGTTGCTAGTCGCTGGTAGTTCTTTTAGTGTTGTTAGCCCCCGTAGGGGGATAGAACCTGAAATGGATAGAGAATTTACCTCCTTAATTATAGTTTATGACCATAGATGCTAAGCCACTACTTAAATTTAAAGTACACAGTTGGCTGGATCTCTGATCAACAGAAGAACCCCACCGCTTAGTTTAATATGTCCCTAATGCGCATAAACCCTAAACAGTATACAGGTAACACTTACGGAATATCACCGTTCGTGAACATGTACATAGTCACGCTAGATAGCTAAAAATGCATAACTTAAATCATGGCAATCTTAGTAAACTTTTATATAATCAAACTAGGTAGCTAGAGATATATAACTTAAATCAGGGCAATCCTAGTAAACATATGTGTAATCACGATAGGTAGTTAAAAATCCTTAGCTTAAAACAAGGCAGTCTTAGATGTGACCGATAGTCACATTTAAAGCAATATATATATTAGTGATGACCAGTCTCATTTGTTACACGAGGAGGTCATGCACAGTAATCATCACTGCCCTTAGCTTTATCAGGACAGAGAAGTGGCAACCTCTTTTCTATTTAGTAAATTACACCAAAGTAGTCGTTTTCTGTATATCTAGGTTATATATATACTAAAGAATTAGCAGCAACAACCTCTGTTCAAATTAGATACTAAGCCGAAACAGTCATTTTTTATAATCAAGTTATACATATTAGTAATAGCTTTCATGCAGTTGAAATTACATACCACACTTGTAGAATAGTTGACGGACTGGGACCTGGAGCACTGGAAATTTAAAAATGGCACTTAGAGCAGGAGAATAAGTAACCTCAGTTCTGAGGCAGGTAGGGGTGGGAATCAAGTTGCTGACAGGCTTTTCACACTCAAGGGGCAGGGATGAACCAAATCTCAAGGTACCTGTGTTCAGTGCTTGCAATTTAACTTAGAGTTACACAGGCAGTGTAAGATAGACTTTTGGTTAAGTAACAAACCTTTATTTTACCCTTAGATAGCAATATAGTGGGTAACTGTATGTTAAGCTAGGTTTAGTACTTCTGTTAAAATTTATAGGAGCACGAGGGTTATTTCCAATGCTATGGACCCAGCTCAGCATTTTAAACAGAGAAATATATTTAGTTTTGCAGTTGTTAACCTTGTATAGTCTTTTAGAGTAGAGAATCAGGATTGTTTTGCTTTCTGTTGCTAGTTGCTAGTAGCTGGTAGTTTTTTTAGTGTTGTTAGCCTTTCAATTGGGAGCCGTAGGGGGATAGAATCTTGTACAGACTTTTAGAGTAGAGGATCGGGATTGTTTTCCTTTCTGTTGCTAGTCGCTAGTAGCTGGTAGTTCTTTTAGTGCTGTTAGCCTTTCAATGGGAGCCGCAGGGGGATAGAACTATAAAAGCAGCTTGATGTTTGTAGTCTGACCTTACTGGACATAGACCCAGTGTCGGAGAGACAAGAAGGACAGAATTTGGTGAACTTTTGAAGATCCTAGTTGCCAAAGGCTTTAAACTTAGCAGAATCACTGTCCTTTGGAAATAAAAGAGCCCATAGGTCCATGGCAAATCTATCTACTAACAGGAATTCTTCACTTAGGTCTGATTCTCTGATTATTCTCCTTATATAAAGAAGACATCCTTAATGTAGGAAAACAGAATAATATTTGTAAAAAGATTTGCTAAATGTATTGTTTCTATTCTTGTTTATTAAAAATCAGAGATGATTGCATCAGCCAGTACATTTCTGATGACAGACGAATGCTTTGTGACATCTGAATATTTTTCTTATCTCACTACAAGGATAATAAATTCACCTCATACATAGGCAGACTCCTTGTAAACACAATTCTTTCTACTAAAACCAAATGAAAAAACAGCTCAAACCAAACACCAAATAGACACACTCGGACAAATGGAATTAGCCCTTTCATTCACTTGAATTACATGAACTTCATCAGAAAAAACACTCACAGACCTACCCCTTCCTTTTATACTAAATTAAACAGAATGACAGGAAATGATGTACAGCACCAATCAATCAAATTTGCTGATGAAGTTCACGTAATTAAAGTGAAAGAAAGCGCTAATTCCATTTGTCCGAGTGTGGCTATTTGGTGTTTGGTTCAAGCTGGTTTTTCATTTGGTTTTTGAAGCTTTGGACAATTCTTTCTACTGTTTAATGGTTATAGTTTTGATGGCAAAGCCTCCTGTGATGATCACAACTTGTCATAACAGTTCTGATTTCAAGCATGATCCATGGAAGAATTAACATCCTTGGATTTATATCGCATTACAGGGCTCACTGACTAAGTTAAAGATGGCCAAAGAGTTATGGGATAAATTCATCATTTTCTGTGCCAAGTTTTACATAATGAAGCTGAATCCAGGTTACATTTATATATCTGGTCTAGTCACTCCAATTCCATCTTCAAACTCATTCATCCAAATGTTGATAATTATTTCCGGTTCTTCAAAATTTATCTCACATTCTTCTTTTCTTCACTTTATCTATCACATATTGACATCGATGGGAGACTCAAGGAAGAAGAGAGCCAGTGTGAATTTTTCTTACAGCAAAACAACTGGTTGATCAATAAATTAGATGACCTTGATGCATTTCTCTCTTCCTTTGGATGACCCCTGTAAACAAGTCACAAATCACTGATATTTCTGGAGTGCAGCAAGTCTGACCTCGCAGATATGAAAAGTACTTGCAGCATCATGTTTCTATGCAGTCATGCAGTTTTCACACTTCCATAAATGAGGGCTTCTATAAATCATTCTTTGAGTTTTTATAAAACTCTGCCCCTTAAGCAAAGGTCCGAATGTATTATTCTTGTATTTTTTTCCTTAAGGTAAACACCCTTCCTTATAGTCTTGTCATCATCATCATTATTGAAGTCCAAGCAGGATTCATTTTCCACCGATAGGCCAGGATACCCGGTGCTTAACATGAGAACCTTTGTCCTGACTAAACTTCAGTTAGCATGGCAAATTTCACTCACTACGCATTTATTTCCTGTTCTACCCTGTCAAGCCTCACGACTTAGAAGCCCAGTAAACTCATCCCAGAACTCAAAACTTCAAGAATTTCTTACTGGAGTCTCCTCACTTCAATCTCATCACTAAACGTCTTACTTACTCTTCTTAACCTGCGAGTATACGGTGTGGCAGCTACATACACACACATAAGATGTCTGAGATAACCACACATAATATTTGAAACAAATTTAGTCTTTTTCATTCATGGTTTAACCATTATGTTCAGGCTTTTAGGCTCAAGTTCTAAAATTCCTAAAATGAATTATTATAAGTTAACACCCCAGTTAAGGCATGACACCTATACAGACATATCAGAGACAGACATAAGTGCGGCTCCTTTGACATTACTCATAATTGTCAGGACCCACAGTCACACAAGCAAGTTACTTTTATCTTTCTAAAGATGTACTACATCCCTTGTATTAAAAGGGAATGATATATTATACTGTACATACTGTACATGTTATATACAAATTTGTTGTGATATTATCATTATTATAAACTGGTGAGTTTGAGACAAATATATGATATAATTCAAAACTTCTATGCCTCTGCCGTATATACTAACTTATCAAAAAACAACCTCTCCAAACTTTCTCACTGTTATAATAACATAGCTAGATTCATCACATGCTCTCCCTTTAAAACTCACCACTGCCTTAACCTCAGACAACTAGGATGGCTAGAAATACAGAACCATATACTCAGTAAACAGTTACTTATTACTCATAAGATCCTGCACTACTCCAATAATACCCCTATCCTCACTGATCTGATTTCACCATATAAAAATCTAGCTACACTACGTTCTGCCAATAAACTTCTGGTATCCTCAATTAAATCTAACAACAAAGCTGGTGACTCTCTTTTCTCTAATACTACAGGTAAAAACTGGAATCTGCTCCCTACTGAGCTATCTACCCTAGCTTCTACTTCTCTATTCAAAAATCATATCAAAGAACATCTTAAAACCCAGTGGCTCTGTCCTTGTGCTAACCCAGACTGAAATCCTCTGCCCCTCCTGCTCAAATCCTTTTCCCCTCAAACCTACTTTTTTCCTCATTATTTATATTAAAAGTAAAATTACAATGATCTTACTCTGTTTTGTGTTTTGAATAAGTGTTTCTTATTTTATATTTAGTTAACCTTCAGTACAATGGCTATAGTCCATAATTTTATTACTATATTTTTCATTTAACTAATGCTACCTTTGTACTGTATTTTTTATATACATGTCCTTTTATATATTGTTAACTTTGTTACTGATCATGTTTGGAGCTTTTCTCCCCGGGCATCTACTGAAAATGGACATATATCCAGTTAGACTAGCCCGGTCAACAAATGTAAAATAAAAAAAAATAAATAAAAGAAAAGAAAAAATACATTTCACTGTAGCTACTGAAATTTTGCACAATCAGTATACCTGAGTGTTTTTCTTTTTCATGTCTACCATATCAAATATAGTAAGCATTGTCTTGAAATTATTTTTTATCAGGAGTAGAAGGTTAAAGTTCCATGGCTGCTTGATCAGAAATTTCTGCAGCATGATCTCCTGAACTCACATTCACTGGAGGGTATTTCTCTGACATTTCAAACTTAGCATCAAGCAGCTCTGGAATGGATCTATCCAGATGACACTCTGGAAAGTGTTCTTGATTCAGAATAATCAGCAAGTATCTGGAGTTTTTTTCTGTATAATTTTAAATTAACACATTGAACCATGTGTGGTATCAGATTTTGATGATGACTAATCCCTGTCATTTGAATACAAGACTTTGCAACCCAATTTTTCAGCAAATGTCTCTTTGACACTTTCTCCATCCTACAAACAGACACATTTCTTCACTTCTATCATAATATAATTTCTGTTTTAATTGCCTTTTTCTGAGGCATTCTAACTTACTTTCTGTTCTGTGGTACTAACAATAAGTAGGATGATAGATGTTTCAGAATAAGCCTTTCATTCAACAGTTGTGAAGGACATAGTTCAACTGACTGTAGTGGTATATTGCTACAGTCTGATAACACTAAATGAATGTCCATTCTGTCTGATGCATTACATTTATTCAAAGTGCTAGTCACAGTTTTTATCATGCATTCTACTTGCCCGTTTGATTGCAGATAACTTGAACGTGATATATTTGGTTGAAAACCAACGAATGGCAATACCGGTAAAATCCACACGAGTTTATTGTTGGTTAGTGCTTTCGTACAGGCAAATTCACATACTTCATCAGACATTTTTCTCCCAGAATACATTCATTTTAAAAGCATATTAATTAAGATAAATCAATTAATGAAATAAATCAAGTTAATTGATGCTTAAAGAAATATGCAAAAGTAAATTACTATAAGAACCTATTAAATAAAACTATTATGTTACATACTCAATACCCATTGTATAAATATAAATAATGAATAATACAAAGTACAAACTATAAAGACCAAGCCTATTACAATAATATACAAATTAATATATATATTTATATTTATATATGTATACACACATTATAGAAAGTCATCTTTCTAAAGCTTTTAGTTTTAGAAGGCACTTAATGGAAAACATTTCATTGAGGGCAAGATAAATATGGGCATTAGTCTGGAGTTGCCATATTAATTCACGTTCTTCTAATTTCAACTCCCAGGGGCCCACCTCTACAATTTTTCTTAACTTATTCAACAACTGCAAATGAAAAACTATGTGAATGAAACTCGGCCACATGTCTAGCTAAGGCATTGGTGGCAATATTCTTATTAATGCTATACAAATGTTCCTATATTTGCTGTTTAAAGGGGCGTTCAGTCTTACCTAGATAAAAAGCCATGCATTGTCGGCATGAAGCAAGATACACTGTTCCTTGACTGTCACAATTAAATTTACCTTTGATTGTATACCTGTTCCCATGTATAAAGATTTGTCTCCCTGTTTGAATGTGGTGGCAATAATGACAACGGCCACATTTAAACATACTCCAAGAGTGACTATGTGTCATACTAGGGGCCTCTAATAATGTTTTCAGGTTGGGTCCTCTTTTAAAAGTTACCAAAGATCTAGTACCTAAAAGATTCAACATTGTGTGGTCTTCCAAAATAAAATTCCAGTTGTTAATTAGGATGTTTCTGAGACCTACTGTATCTTTAGTAAATTGCATCAAAAAACTGATTCTCCAAATCAGTATTTAAAGATTCATTATTGATTAGAGGTTGTTGTAGACATCATAATTGTAAGTCTTGGGAATACCCTCTTGACAGCATGGGTTTAAAATTACCTGATTCCCTCTTCCTGCTAACTTCTACTATGAGTTGTTCAATAAGGGCATCTGGGTATGCTCGTTTTAAGAACATGTTTTTAAGGTTCTTACATTCTTCATAAAATTCACTATCTAGCGATATCATTTTAGCTCTTACAAGCTGCCCTTTGATTACTGCTCTTTTTTGTTGGTAAGAATGATTACTGTGAAAGTGCAGGAAAGAACTGGAATATGTGGGTTTCCTGTATATTTTAGTAGAATATATATTATTAGTTGAATCTTTATAAAGTCAAATATCAAGGAAGTTGATCGTTTGAATAGCAAATTGAAAGGTAAAATCCAAAAAGCTAATGAACGCTGTCATTTTCTCAACCATCTGGGTTGCCACATTGTGATCACCTTTCAAAATAAAAATCATATCTTGGTAACGAGTGTACCAAGTTACATTATCCTTGAGTAATTGATTTTGAAAGAGATATGACTGCTCCCAGTATGCCATAATGGCATTAGCAAAGCTACTGCCACACAGAGAACCCATAGCAACACTTGTTTTTTGAAGGAAATATTCCCCATTAAAGATAAAAAAAATATTATTTAAAACTATTTCCAATAATGCAATAATTAGGTCAATACTATGACCTTCCACCTCTGATCAACAAGAAATCCCTTATTGAGTATTGAGTTTGTAACATAATAGTTTTATTTAATAGGTTTTTATAGTAATTTACTTTTGCATATTTCTTTAAGCATCAGTTAACTTGATTTATTTCATTAATTGATTTATCTTAATTAATATGCTTTTAAAATGAATACATTCTGGGAGAAAGATGTCTGATGAAGTACATGAAATTGCCTGTACGAAAGCACTAACCAGCAATAAACTTGTGTGGATTTTACCAGTATTGCCATTCTTTGGTAGTCATAAGTTTTTGGTTTCTGCTGTTTTACTAGTTTATATTTGGTTGAAACCCATAATTCTTGAGAATATTTTATCAACTGTAGACATCCAATTTGTGTACTGTTGTCTGACATAACCAGTGTAGGTATTCCATGTCTCACAATCACAAATTTTAATATATATAATCACTAAAATATCTCTTGTACCCTTAAGTTATACTACTTCTAGGACTTTTGAATAATAATGAGTCGTTTCATCAAACTATAGCTGCCCAATGGTATATTGAAGGTAAACAGTGAGCTTCTTTCATCGAGCCTAATTTACCAAAACCTTAGATTAGCATCCAGCACTAAGGAACGCTTTGTGTTGGGCACAACATCATTTACTTCCTCTACACTCTGTAAATGGTAAACTGCTGTCAAGATTCATTTGGAAAGATCTTGTTGGTCTGTGAAAATTCTAACTTTGTCTTCTTCCATGACAACAGTCACCCTAGTTTTAAACTGTTCAGCAAATTCAGTCCGTCTGTCATTTTCAGTAGCTTCATTCTTTTCATCTGTTGTTCTGTCTTTCCTCTCAGAGATACATGCATTTGAAAAAGAGCATAAATCACTATCACAGCTTCAGGTGATAGTTTGATATGATGTTACATTTTCAAATATCATATTCCTTCAAACAAATTAGAGTAAGTTTCTCTGACAACTGTTTTATTCTCAGAGCATTGCATTTTTTTGTCTGCATATTCAGTAATTACAATAAATCTATTACAATTTATCTACAGTCTCATTTTCTTTGAGAATTTGTTGGAAAATTACTTATAATTTTCTTTTTATTCACCTAGCTCATTCACTTCATTGTTTAATTATTGCTGTTTCTGCTTTCATTTAGATTTAGAATTGCTGACATATATAATTTGGGGTTCCAGCATGTAGTTCGCAAGACATTTCCCTGCAAGCTACAATGCCATAACCAGAAGCCTGAACGACCGTTTCCCCATAGAGTGGTATGATGGAAAAGCACACTCGCTGTGGTATTAAAAGTCAGCCAGCCACACAGCACACTGCTATAATCCCGAAATGGCTACACAGCCATATTATAACAACAGAAGCAGCCTCACTAGACATGCTCATGTCTAGATAGGCTGTCTCTGTTGTTACAAAACAGTCATGTAACTGTTTAGATGAGGCTGTCTCTGTTGTTATAATATGGCCATGTAGCCATTTAGGGATCGTAGCAGTGTGCTGTGTGGCTGGCCATTTTATAATACCACAGCAAGGGTGCTTTACCACCATATCATTCTAATGGGAAGCAGTGGCTCGAGCTTCTGGTTACAGTGTTGAAGTTCACAGGGTAAAGTCTCACGACCCACACCCATAAATCAGATACAACAGTCCTTTCCTAATTTTTGTTAACAATTGCCATCTTAGACAATGTGTTTGAAAAGTATATTTAAATTTTTATTGTTTTCATACCTTCCTTATTTTTACTTGCAAGGTCAGTTTAACACACTTCTCCATCATTGCTTAAATATTTTAACTACCCATTCATTAGTTCACTAGCAAACACATATAAAGGGCCTGTCTAATGTCAGTTTTGATTTTCTCACAAGCCTATCTCTTACAGGGTTATTCATTATTACCACAGACTATCCTACTCCTGATTAATGAATCACATAGTTGCCCAAATTCACAACCATGTGCTTTCATTACACACACACACACACACACACACACACACACACACACACACATATATATATATATATATATATATATATATATATATATATATATATATATATATATATATATATATATAATTTCTTAAACACCCTTGTTTCTGAAAAAAGAATAAATATTTTTACATAGGGCATGTTCTTTGTCTTACAACATGCATGAAAGTTGTTGCTAAGCATTGCTAAGCTCCCCCCCCCCAGTTATACAAGGAAAGTATTAAATACCTTGATGGCTTCCTTGCATATGATATGAAGAAACATAGGACACTGGACTTTCATCTGTCAGTGAGGCCACTCACAGTGAGAAACAACTCATGTATTAGGATCTACAAATTCTAATTTCCCTAATGGTTTCCTGCATCTTCTAAATAATCAGAGTATGTATTAATGCCACCTTGAGCTGAAAACTAAATTTAATATCCCCAATAGTTGAAGTTTAGCTTATATACATGCAACTCAAATACAAATATGCATTTTCTGATGTTTGTAGCCAAGAGGCATCTTGGTGTGTGCAAAGATGCATCACTGTAGACTGTATTACAAAACAACAAATAAAACATGCTTAGAAATATAGTAAACAACAGATGGTATCACTGTAGCAGATGCAGCAACAGCAACTGGAGAAAATGCATTCAGCGGTTAATGTATCGCTAGCCAAAAATGAAGGGACAAAATAAATCTGCCGCCTCAGGTTTAACTCTGGCACCATGTTATGGTTTACAGGCTCAAGATCTGACATTTCTGAAATAAGTATTATTAGTAAGCATACCAGATGAGGCTTGAGACCTGCACAGACACAAAACAAAGAGACACAAGGGCTGTTCCATTGAAGCTTTATTCACAACTACCAAGATTTAACCAGTAACACACAATATAAGCAAGTAACTTTATTTTATAAACATCTTTATTAAATCACAACTAAAACAGTGACACAAGTGCACATATATTAATATAAAAAAACAAGCCATAGTAAAAAAATTGTATGTGCTACACAAGTATAGTTCCTTTAACACTCATTTTCTCTGACATTGCCTTCCCTTAAACTCTTCCTCCTCTTGAACATCATTCTGGATTAATTGTTCCAGTAGATGCCATTTAATTCAAAGTAATTTGTTCTTTACTTTTTCAAAGGATCGCACCTCCATTTATTTTAACTATTTTACAATGTTCAGCATTTCAGTTACAGCTGTTTTAAATTTTGACTTCCATTTCCTTTTAACTGTTTTTTTGGCAACCAGTAGCATTAAACTTAGTAAGGTCTTACTATGTCTAAGCAAGTCAGAAACTATGTCCCAGCTCAAAATAATCATTTTACAATTCCCCAATATTTTTTTGACAAGACACTTTGTAGGGAATTTTTAAACTCTGCAACTTGCTACATTCCCAGAACATATGCTCCCAATTACCTCTCTCTGTCCCATCACATCCTCAGCATTTGCTATCTACATGAGGAAAACGTATATGGCCTGTTTGGGGTATAAAAATATCTATGCAAACACTTCCAAGCAAAAATCCTAAACCTTCTAGAACTGTTTGCATACTTTGAAGCCATACAGATGTCTTTCCATCGCTCACTGGTAAAGTGCTTTTCCAGTCTCTTTTCCCAATCTTTTCCATCTTCCAAAGATCATTTCTTGTAGTCATCCTGTATTATTGTACATGTCCTACTAATTATCCTTTTTAAATAGCTGCTTCAGTTCTAGACTTGACTAAAAACTCTACCATAGCTGACCTCTCACCTAGCACTTTGCTATCGCTTACTGTTTGCTTATGTTCTGTTATTAGTCCTTTGACCATTACTTATAACAGACAAACTAAGGATGTCACAGAGATAATTAACAAAAATTGGAAGATTTTTCAAGCTGCTAATTATGAAAATAATATAATTTGAAAGGCACCAAAGTTTTCCTGCAAAAGATCATACAATTTAAAACAAAGGTTATGTTATAAAGAACACAATAAGCAAAAAATAAAAATGATGGATGAATGCAGAACTTTTCCATATTGGAATTGTCAACAGTGTAAATACATCCACAGAAAAATTATGTAATAAACCCTCTTACAAAGAATTTTATCTGAGGTGCACAGCAACTTGTGATACACAAAATATATATGGCACTATGCATAGAATGTAATGCCTTCTATATTGAGAAAGTGAATAGAAGGCTAAAAGACTGAATTAGTGGTCACATGTTGGAAATTAGCAAACGTGATCACTAATGCTTTATATAAGCATATTAATGTGGAAGGTAGTACCTACTGTTTTAAATTTACTGCTCCTGAAAAAGTAAATTTTGACTATTAGGAAGGGACATTTAATAGCAAGAACAGAAGAAACAGAATAATGATGGATATGTAAACTCAGGGCTGATCAACCTCCAGGAGTAAATGAAAACTGTTCATAAAGTCTTATTTGAAGTTATGGGGATTAAGGAAGTTATGTAATGTCACATGGCTGCAATGAAATATATATGTTCAGGTGTTTTAAGATGAAATGTAAACACTTCAAAAAGCACTTTGTGAAAATTGTTTTAAGCTTGTGGGTTTTATTTGGTTTCTAATAAAAGAAATGCATTATATGCCTATGCTCATGGATCAGAGATAAGTACAGAATCTGGATCAGTCCCTAGTATGGAATGTAGTCTCTTACCTGGAGTCCAAACTTCTGCTTGGTCTCATCCTAGTCAATTAACTTTCCATCCCAAGTTATTTTCTGTTAGTATGTTGGTCCCTTTGATAATGTTATCCTATAAATTCCAACTCCCTCTTTCCTATTTATTCTCTTTAAGGACCTGCATTCAAAATCCTATTTTCTCCTTATCCCCCCCCCCATTTCATCACTCCCTTCCACTTTGATTAATAAACTTCTGCTTGTGTTATGCATATGAGCCTTAAGTCTATAGCTCTAAAGTAACTTTTCAAATCAAGAACTGCTAAACCACCTTGTTCTATGGGGAGAATCAACATATCTCATTTATTCTTCTCCTCCCAAATAAATTCCTTCATCTCTTTATTAATTACCGTCCACAATGTCTGGTTAATAAAAATATGCCTGACCTGTATGTAAAATTAAATGAACTATCCATGTCAAAAATCAACAGCTTCCTGTTTTTCAGTTTTTGTATAAGCTTTTTAGTCTCTTCCCAAACATTTTAGCTGCCATGACAGAACCCTTGTTAATCCATACACCTAAATACTTCATCCTATCATGTCCCCAGAAATAAGGGTATTGCTGAACCAATTCATGTGTGAGAATGTAGTTTACTGCTTTAGTGTTTATTTTACCTTCATTAATTTTATATCCCAAGAACAAACTCGCCATCCACATAAAACAAATCCATCTCTATCCATATTGAACCACAACTTAGATCTATGGTTGGTAAACAGAAAATGTACCCCCAACACTGTGCCCTATACTACTAATGGACAAAGGCAGCTCCTAAATGCTTTATTCTATGCATGGGTCCCCCTCAAATTATCTATGATATGATCCCAATTACTCTCATTAAGGGAAATATATAAGTATTGACCATGGGATCAGAAAGACCAGCCTATAACCAAATGGGTTAGGTTATTTCAAGCACAAAAAGGGAAACTCTTTAGTCTTAAAATATCCCATAAGGGCAACCAGCCTAGTACTTACCTAGAAACCTATGAACATATGAAACTGTCTCAAAATGTTCCATAAGACCAGGATGTCCTTTTCTGGATTTATCAAATACAAAATAATATCATCTGTAAATAAGGCTAACTTTTCTTGATTATCATACCAGTTATAAACTTGAATTTGTAAGCAAACTGTTTAATTAAGAATGAAGCTTTGCAGATTGCTGAGCTGGTAAATCCTCATGGGTCCTTCAGGTATATTCAAATGAAGGACTAACCATTAGGCAATGTCATTGGCTTCTTGTCTTTCCATCTATCTCCAAGATATTCCTCCAACCAGCTCCCCTGGGTCCTCCAACTATTATTTGTAACTTCCTTTAAATAACTGGCTTGATGAATGTAATATATTAGAACAACAACACTCATCTATCTACCTACTTAACTGAATAAACTTCTTGAAACTTCAACAAGGTGTTCTTATTCCTTCTTCAGGTTGGGCATCAGAAAGAGAGTCTCCTAGATCTGTTAACTAAAGTAATTTTATCTCATAATCATTTATACTCTGTTTCTCTATAGTTATACAATTATGACTAAGGAAGCTGAATTTTTAAATTACATTGTCTTACACCATTGGAATCTGAAAAAAAAAGAACTCAACTTTCTACAGTGCAGATGGGGTTCTTTTCACTTAGATGGTGCTGGAGTTGTTTAGTCTCCACAGAAGCCTTTTACCCTGGAAGGGGGTGGAGGAAAGGAGGAAAGCACAGGGAGGAAGGGGATGGGGGGTATGCAGTATGGCATTTGCTGACTCAGCTCCACATCCCTAGTGAAAGGATTGGCCTGATCAAAATTATAGATGCTAGACACAACTGACAGAGTATGGGCTGCAATGGTATGGCCAGGCTAGGCTTACGGCCTAGTTTAATTGGCAGTGCAGAAGGATGCAGATAATTATAGTAAATGGAGTATGATGATCAATTTTGTCAAAGATTGAAACATTTAAGTAAGAAGCCTATACTAAAGTGTACAGGTAAGAAAACTACAATTTTATTATAATAAGCAAACAAATGTAATGATAAATGTGTTGATGTGAAAACTAATAAAATGTATATATACTTACACACTACATACCTGTACAGTAACTTATCTGTGTTGTGGAGATGAAGTTAGTATATGTGTAAAGAGTACCCTACTCTCTGCTGAACATAATCACTCTGGTCGAATGGCAAATAATGTGTGATTATTGTGTGGGATACTGCAGGCCAATGCTTCCTTAACAGCAAAGTCTGTCTCCATGTCAACACAGCTTCAAACCTAGAAATGGCACTGATTTTTTTCTTCTCCAGTTCAATTAACAAATTAAAATAATTAGAGCAGGAGGGATATGAGGTTGTTTCAGATGAGTGTCTCTAATTTTTTTTTTTTATTTGAGTTATAGTTGTGGTTTTAGAAAGATTATATTTTTATTATTCAATTTTGTTTTGAATTTTGCACCTAATTAAGGAACGGTGAGAGGGTACTCAGTATGTTTAATTAGCCAGGTTGTAATTTTATTATTTTTGTGGGAGCTTTTTAGTTTATTTTCTGCAACTGTTTACAATAGCCTCCAGCAGGTTTAGGGATTAGGTTGGGTGGAGGGCTCATTACGGGGTCAGGGAGTTTAGTATTTATGTTATAGAGAGGACTTTGTTTGATATCATGACCATAGTTGTAGTTCTTGAGGGGCCACATAGGTGATTACAGTGGGGATGGTTGTTTAAACAAAGGTCTTCGGTGAAGAAGATGGCTGCTAGCTTCTTGCAATTAGCACAATTGTTTTATGTAGGTTAGAGTTTGATGCTTTTGCACTTGCCATTGAAGTGGACGCCAGATTACTGAAGCATCCATTACTTTTTTCATAAAGAATCTCAGTTATTTAATTGTTTATTCATTTACTTATTTGTATGTTTGTTTATTGAGTAACTCAGTCTCTTTTGTGTTTGACTATGGCATCAAATGTATTAATTGTTGGGGGGGTGTTAAAGAGATTCCTTTGTTGTCCATCTGCCTACTTTGTGCCTTGGAGCAAATTACTTAACAGATATGTTGCTTTTGAAAAGAAGCGGCTGTGCCTAAAATAATTTATGTGGTTAATAAACGAATAAAAATGAAAAATAAAAAATATTTAGATTTTGCTTTATTTGCTATATTTAAGCTATATATGTTTAATGTGTATGTGGGGCTTTTTATTTACAGTTCCTTCTTTTTAGGATATAACTTTTTTTCATTTTTTTTAATGAATTGTCCAATATTTTTCTGGTATTTTGTTATTTTTAATGGATAGATCAGGTCTGTTTGGGGTTACATTTCTTTAAATTTTCTAACTTGTATTACTGCTAGTTTGTGTGACTTTCTGAGGCAGCTGTATGAGCATTTTACATGTATAACATTTTTATTTGTATATGCTATTTTTAAATTACATTGCATTGAAGACATCTGAACAGCGAAAACACTATGCCAACTGCTATGATGGTGGAAATGGATTTTTAGTGACAATGGCATGCAGTGCAGTCACATACATATTAATTCTATATTATTATAGCCAGCTAGAACACACTGCACAGGACACTGCACTGCTTGAGGGTGTACCTGTTTTGTACTGGCTGCTGTTAGGGATGGTTTTGTCACACTGTGCAGCATAGTGGTAACACCTCTAGATTGTTTAAACAGCATGATTCCCTTGAAATACTTCAGGTGTAATTGACTATAGGTAAGACCCCTCTTCAGGTCATTGCCAGCTATAGGGCATTGTCCATGAATCAGGACATCCACTCAGCCTACTTGAATCTACTTGAGTCAATCAAGATACAACCAAAGACTCCGGTTTTGGGTGACTTTAATTACCCATCCATTGACTGGGTACATTATGCATGTTCTCACTCACTTGCCCAAAGGTTCCTGGTCTTCATTAACTCCAATGTCCTGGACCAGCTGGTTGACACACACACAAGGGGCTCAAATATCCTGGATCTGGTGCTCACCAACATAGGGGACCACTGCACCACCCCCCAATGTGTGGCTATCCCTGGTGAGATCTGACCACAAATCAGTCTCACTAGAAGCAACTATAACACAAGACCCACCCCCTTAGCAACAATTAGACTAAATGTCTCCAAGGCTAATTACAACCTCTGATGTGACAGCATAAATAGCTTCATAGCTCTTCCCCCCACTGATAGAAAAGACACCTATGCTGAGTTATACACCAATGCTTTATACAAGCACCTGTACAATTGTATTGACTCTGCAGTACCTGATAGAGCCAAAGCAAAGAAAAACAAACCTGCCTGGTGGACAACTGACATTAATAGGCTATACAACAGGGGAAAGAAATTGCTACCTAAGAGTAGGAAGGAACAGTCTCAAAACAGGAAACACTCCCTTCTCAACTTAAAAAAGCAATAAAGACTCCTAGTGAAGTCCTTCAAAGCTAACTATGAATCCAAATTAGCTTCCCTAACTAAGGATAACCACAAGGCATTCTTTAGCTATACCTGTAACCTCAAAGGTAAGGCCCAGATTTGCATTCAACTCGTAGTTAATGGAATTACAAATACAGAACCTGTGGATATACAGTAGCAAACCTACTGGCTAACAGGTTCAGTGAAAACTTTGCTCCCCTGTCCCACCACCTTTACTCCAAAGCATCCCTAACACCTGTTCCCCACCCAGTGTCTCTGAAGAGCATGTCTTAAACTCCCTCTCCAAGGCCAAAACATAGTCTCTATGGGCCCAGACAACATCTCAGGCTGTGTTCTACATGGGTTAAAACAGGAATTAGCTTCACTGATGGGCATGCATTTCAATCACAGCCTAAGCACTGGCTTCATCACAGCACAATGGAAAAGAGCTACCGTCATCCCTTTGCACAAAGGGGGTGCATCCACAGAACCCAACAGCTATAGACCCATTAGCCTGACCCGCCTTCTCTACAAGGCTGTGGAATGAATCATCATGGATCTTATTAACAAAGATATAAGAAATCTCCAAATGCTCGACCCCACCCAGTTTGGCTTTATCAAAGGGAGATCATGCCTGTTAAACTTGGTGGACTTCTTCCAGACAGTCACCAAAGCCCTAGACAAAGGCAAATATATGCATACCCTACCTAGATTTTGCCAAGTCATTTGACATAATCCCTCATTCAGCCATCATTGATAATCCCCCCCCCCCAGCTGGGTATCAACCCATATATTGTCAGGTGGGTTGCAAACTGGCTCACTGATAGAACTCATATGGTCAAAATAGTGGACTCCACCCCCTCCAGCAGACCTATAACCAGTGGTGTTCAACAGGGATCATGGGACCCCTACTGTTCGGAATCTACGTCTCCAAAGTACAAGCTAAAACTAAAGGACTGTGGCTGACAAAGTTTGCTGATGACTGCAAACTGGCAGAGATCATTGAAACCTCAAGTAATCTCAACATCCTTCAAGAAGTTCTTATGCAGACTAATGACTGGTGCCACACTTAGTGCAAAAAATGCATTATCGTCGCCTTCAGCAAGGGTGATGTTCCTGCAAGCTACCACATCAATAGCAATACCCTAAGCACACAGTCAGGGGTGAGAAAGATCTGGGTACACAGATCTTCAGCAACCTTCACTTTGATCACCATGTTGCCCCAGCGGTAAGAAAGACATTTCATATTGCTCATCTCATAAGTAAGGGCATTGCTTCCAGAAAAAAAAAGAGGTTATAACCTGTTGTACTCTTACCTCATCAGGCCAGTAATAGAGTATAATGCTCCCTTTGGTATGTTCCTTTTGAAACACCTGCAGCAATTGAAGGGACCACAAAGGTTCTTACAAAGCAAATTCAGGCTATTCAAGATCTGTCTAATCCGGACAGATTGAAATCATGATCACTTTACTCTGTGTCATACAGACTGCTCAGAGGTGACCTGTGCCTTGCATATAGAGCAATCTCTGAACCAACTTTAATGGAAATGATGCACATTTGCAAGCCAAATGGCACATGGGTCACTGACTCAAAGGACCTTAACTTGGTATGTGACATCAACAGAACTTGCTGGAGAACCAAATTTGTCTCATAGAGGTTGCCCCACCTTTTGAGCAAACTTCCTATTCATATTAAACAATCCCCTCTCTGGCCCTATTTAAGCATAATTTGGACAATTGGATGGGTAACTGGAAATTCACCCCAGTAGTTCCCACCTGTGTCCCTCTTGGACAGGGTCAATAGGTGCTGATTTTAGTGTCTGCTTGAGCCAGACACCCTTAGAAACATAGCTTGAACTTGGCTAGTCTTGTAAGGGCCCTCAGGACATTAGCCTAGTAACCTCCTATGATCCTATGATTCTATATTATCAGTGTGTGTGTGTGTGTTGGGAAAAGTTGTAATGGGTGACCATTTGGAATGTCAAGAACCGATAGAGCCAGTCACGAAATATGGAGACTGCATGGCCAAAAGATAGGACTTATATATACCAAGTCTGAGATACCATTTCTCAGAATATTCAGTTTCCTCCAAGGTATGGTGATCTCAGAGTTGGTATATATATAAGTTTGGGGGGGGGGTGGTGGGTGCAGGGGGCTTGCCCCCCTACAAAAAGAAGTTTAAAGGTGAAGAGCAAGTTTTGAAATTTGCTCTTCTCCTGTGTTGTTTATTTATGTGTTGGCTTGTCGGCACTTGTCCATTTCAAGTGTCAACATTTCAATAGGAAGCCATTGTAATGATCTACTGTGTGTGTGTGTGTGTGTGTGTGTGTGTGTGTGTGTGTGTGTGTGTGTGTGTGTGTGTGTGTGTGTGTGTGTGTGTGTGTGTGTGTGTGTGTGTGTGTGTGTGTGTGTGTGTGTGTGTGTGTGTGTGTGTGTGTGTGTGTGTGTGTATGTATGCGTGTGCATTTCTGTTTACACTCAAGCACATGTAGTAGACTCAAATAAAACAGGGTAGGGATCAAGGCACATGTATCTTTAGAAAAACATTATGGTAATACTGGAGGATCAAGGCACATGTATCTTTAGAAAAACATTATGGCAATACTGGAGGTGTACATTGCCAGTGGGCACACACATACCATAAGTGCTACTGTATTAGGTTAAATTTCACCAGTTTCTGTGGCTCTTCACAGATCCACCACATTTCCACTCAGCATGTATCTGCTGACAACTTAGTAGCTGACCACATACAATGGAGACAGACCGCAGGAATCCAATGTTGTATTTATTTGTTTTAGTGTAGGGAGCTTGTATTTATGTACATTTATGTGTTACGGTTTTCACTGCGTATTAGGGAAATTGAAAAGGTTGCAGTTTGTATACATTAAAATGTATTATTTTTAATGTTTAATATATTTAGTTGTGCAATATTTTGTTTGACTTTTTAGTGTTTGGCATTACAATTATTTTATGCAGGTTATAGAGTTTTGTGCTTTAGTTTACTGTTAAGAATGTAGTGCATAGTTTACAATGATTAATGTGGATTGTGTCTTGTTTATTGAGGGTTATATTTCACTGATGACATACAACAATGATATATAAAATAGGATGCACATTACATAATACATGCATAAATATGATACCTTCATATGTACAAGTAAATATAAAAATATGTTCATATGTGTATGCGTGTATAAATATAAAGAGATAAAGAGAGAGAGATAGATAGATATGGGTTCCAGTCATTTGATTGAAATGTCAGAATGTTGAAAGGTTATGTTACTGGCATTTAACACCAAAAGCCCAGAATTTTGAAAAATATCAATAACTATTTTTAAGGATATGTAGTTGGAGATTCAAAAATTTTCCATTATTTTATAAGCTTCATAGTCAATGACTTACAAGGAAAACAGAAATTTTATGAGGAACAGATAAGTTGATAGGCGTGGGTTGTGGTACAGCATGGAGTGTAATTTCCCCCTTTCCTTGATGTAGCACAATCTCAAAGGTAGCATATATAAACAGCTGGGAGTGGTGGGTGCAGGTGACTTACCTTTGTGCATGAAATATATTTTTGAGTGTGTTTTCAGTGTTTTATGTTTCAATCTTTTGGTATCGATATTTTGGCATTTGAACAGTGAGTCTTTAATGTTATGGGCTCATGTTGTGTTATCTAATGACAATTTCACTGAAAGAGGAATTAGTACAAATGGTCAAAAGTCAATTTCACTGAAAGGCAATTTGTCTGAAAGTCAGTTTTACTAAATGTAGTATGGCAAGATGTAGTTCTGCAATACAGAAGCAGAAATATTTAGATTGTATGGTATTTTTACTTTTCTTCACTGTTGTGGAGTATATTTAAGTAAGTGGCTAGAGACAAAGCCCCCAACATGGGAGGGCAAAAAAAGTGTTTTGAATATTTTTATGGTAGATATTGTTGATTTCATGTTTCATTTATTATGAACTAAATGTTTTTTAACTGAAATGGGTTTTTAGCCATTTTAACAGACTTGGCTGCTTTTCAGTGAAATGTTTTTTTCAGTGAGTTATCTACAACATATATGTGTATACATACATGCATACATACACACACACACACATATATATATATATATATATATATATATATATATATATATATAGATAGAGAGAGAGAGAGAGAAAACAAACCAAAGGGTTGTAGAAAATGCTTCCAGATTATGTATATTATGCAGTTAGTACATATCTATTTTATATTTTCCCTCTTAAACTATCACTGTGCAGATAGACCTGTGTATGTGGGAGTTAGACTCATGGAACGTTAAAGGGCTCCAGAACTTAAAGAAGAGGAAACTATTGCTACACATATTGTTACAGGATAAAGCACTGTTTGTATTTCTGCAAGAAACACATTTGATGAATGACCAATGGGCTGATATTAAAAAAAAGAACTGGATCAGAGAAGTAGTGGCATCAGAAGGTAAGACAAACAGTGCTGGGGTGGCTATAATTATTAAAAATCAATACAAAGACAATATTCTAGATTCTAAAGCAGATAAAAATGGGCGATGGTGTTATGTTATTTTATCGAACAATGCATTTGATAAACCTTTTATACTTCTAAATATCTATGCGCCCTGCAATGACCAACAAAGCTTTATAACATCATTATATTCAATCTTAACACAATATGATGGTTATTATTTTATTGTGGGTGGGGACTGGAATACTTACCAAAATCCGAAATTGGATAGATCTTGTCCACAAAGAGCATTTAATAAGCAGGCTGGATTAGCACTGAATGATTTTAAGGAAGATTTTCAATTATATGACCCCTTTCATTATTCAAATAATATTAATAACACAAATAAGTATACCTTTTATTCACCATCCCATAAAATGTGGTCTAGAATAGATTTCTTCTTGATATCAAAATCATTAATTAACTTAGAACCTGTAGTTGTTATACATACTCGTTATCTATCAGATCACTCAAAAATTTCGTTAAGTTTTGCTAAAGATTTAAACGATACAAGGCGGCAGAGAGGTTATAATTGGTCACTTAATCCAAATCTCTTAAATAAGAAGGATATAATAGATGAAATTGCAAAATACTTGAAAGACTTAATGGATAGGTTAAAGCATCAACAGCATACTCCTGATATCAAATGGGCGACAGTTAAAACTCAAATTAGAGGGTTCCTTTTGCAAAAAGCTTCATACTATAAGAAAATTCAAAACAGTGATATTCAAAAATTAGAAACAAAATTAAAGTTACTTGATCAAGAATTGATTCAAAACTTTAATGCCCAAACAGAGATGGAAATGTTTAAATGTCAAAGGGATCTCTTCTTACTTCAAAATAGTAGATTGACATTCCAGGAGCATAGGAGTTTAGTGAGGTATGCCAATAATGTTCAAATACCATCAAGAGCATTGGCAAGGATCATTAATCAATCAAAAACAACTGTACATATATCGGAAATACAATTTAATAATACATTGTATTCTAAAACTGAGGATATTATTGATATTTTTGAAAAGAATTATGCCAAGGTATATGAGGGTCAAAATGATGGGTCTGTACATAAACATAATAAAAGATTTTTGCAAGCAATTAACTTTCCAAAATTAGAAGAAAGTCTCCAAAATGATCTGACTAAACCTATATCTGAAGAAGAAGTGGTATATACCATTCAACATATGAAATCACATAAGTCACCAGGTCCTGATGGTCTGACAGTCAAATTTTATAAAGAGTTTGCTGATAGTTTTGGTAAAATACTTTCTTTTGTATTTAACTATATAATCAGAAACAAAATTAATGATCCTCATCTTAATGCGTCGAAAACAATCTTTATACATAAAGCTAATTCAGATCCCCAAAACCCGGACAATTATAAACCAATATCATTAATAAATGTGGATATTAAAATTTTAACCTGTATTATAGCATCTAGATTAAAAAAAATCATGATTTATCTAATTTCTAAGGAACAGGCTGGATTTATGGCAACTAGACAAACTAGTGATAACACACTTACACTGCATAATATGATAGCTTATGCTAAACAGAATAACCTTAATATTTATGTCCTTATAATAGATGCACAGAAAGCATTTGATAGGGTGGATATAAACTTTTTGTTTGATGTGTTACCATATTTTAATATATCCCAGGAATTTGTTCAGATGTCACAAATATTATATAGTAATCCGTATACTACACTATATATTAATAGAAGTTTTTCTAAAAGAATACAGATTAAAAATGGTACACGTCAGGGTTGCCCTTTGTCCCCTTTATTGTTTAACCTTTATCTTGAACCTTTATTTTTATATATTAAGCAAAATCTGTATCATAATGCTCCAATAATTTATAAAAACAAATTATTAATGTCAGCATTTGCTGATGATCTCATTATTTACTGTACAACCCCAATTTCTGATACTGAGAAGATATTAAAGGCTATAAACGAATTTTCAGAAGTCTCTAATTACAAAATTAACTTGAAAAAAACTAGTATTTTCCCGTTAAGAACTCCTAAACCTTTTTCGTTATTGCCCTTAGTGGGGAAGGTAACATCTAAAGAAAATATCAAATATTTGGGTATTGGTTTCTCTACGGATAATAAAGATTTCTATAGTAATAAGATTAAACTAGTTTGGGAACAAATAGTATCTGACTGTGGCAGATGGAAAAATCTACGATTACTGGTATTAGCAAAAGTGTCAATTGTGAAAATGAATATAGTACCACGATTATTGTATATTTTTAGGTCTGCTCAAGTATCAATTTCGAAGATGTTTTTTAAACAAATTCATAAAGAATTAGCTAAATTTATCTGGGAGCCAAATAAAACTAGAATATCGTATGATAAATTAATGACCCCAAAAAACAGAGGAGGACTTGAGTTACCGAATTTTGAAGTATACTATCTAATTGTGAACTCCAATAGGATTTTAAGAATTACTAATTACGATGTAACTAGTACGAAATGGATACCAACTTGGGTGGTCTTGAATTACAAGCATATTCTAGATCGGAATATAAATCCTAAAGCAATACCCTTTTTGGGAAAAAATATTTTGAAAGAGTATGGGATTATGGAACACATTAAAACATATGTGATATCTTTACAAAATTTATTTCAATCATTAGATCTGTTGCAATATATGATGGTTTTTCAACCCTTTCATAGGAATCCCAATTTGAAACTAAATAATCAGTTAATTGATCTTAGTAAATTCCCATTAATAGTTAATTTAACTCTGATCGATGTATTTAATAACCTTAATTTATCAGCTTCTCAAATTAGACAGGAATTGAATCTACCCAAGAATGATATTGTTATAATGAGACAAATCAGAGAACTTTCTCTAAGTTATTTTGAAAACTTTAAACCTGAAGATGGGATTGTGGGTAAATGCTCTGATCTGTGGCAAGCTCTCCAACAAGAGGTCAAATTTATAACAACAACAAATAAATTAATTAAAGACTTGAAATTTCAGGATAAAATTCTGTTATCAGGGTATTGGGGAAATAAAATGACAGTAACAGATAATAATCATATGTTAAAAGTGATTGTTTTGACCATAAAATCTGTTTCTTTCCAAAAATTGATGTATACGCAGTTATGATCTGGAATAATGCATATTAATCACGTCTGAGTTTACATAAATTTAATCCTAGAAAATCTCCAATTTGTCCATATTGCATAAATCAAATGGCTGATCTTCTTCATATGTTCTGGAGCTGCAAATGTATATATAAACTTTGGAACTCTCTTAGAATACAACTTCAGAAGATGGGTTACCAAATTACAATGTTATCATGGGAATTTACGATTCTACATATTCCTCCAAAAGAACTCTCTAGATCTCAAACTATTATATGTATAAATAGTTTTTTTGTTGATGAAGCTTTATATAGCTACAAATTGGTTAGAACCAGATAAGACATCATGGGATAATTTTAAACTTGTGGCGATAAGGCATATATTAGCACATAAATTACTCTTGAAACAAAATAACAAAAATATTAATAACCCAAAAATCTGGGAACAGGTTTTTAATATTATACTAGCATAATACTGTTATTGTGAATGTATTAAGTATCGGTTATATATTTGGAGGGAATATTGTATTTGAACTGTGTATTATCTGTATTGACTCAAATTATTTCTATGATCTTTCTTTTTCTTGGAATAATGTCAGTTTTCATATGGAAGCATTTTATTTAGATATTGTATATATTTTTGTTGGTAGTAGTAGTGAACTATGTGTTTGATTTCTATTGTGTGTGGAAAATATTTAACAATAAAAATTTATTATGGAAAAAAAAAAGAAAACAAACCAAAGGGTAAAAAGGACACACAGAAAAAACATTCTGAATTATAGCCAAACTATGAAAGTATGCTGTGCTGATGAGGTCAATAAAAAGGCCAAAACATGTATGTCCACAGCTTGTGGTGTTTGGCTTTATTGATCTGAATGTAACCACAAAGACTTAAAAAAAAAAAAGTCATGGACCTTTAGAAGCCATCTAGCTGAAACACTTGATGTCCTTAAGGGGTCATTTGCATTTATCCTGTAAGCCCCCACTACAGGAGGTTTAAGGTGTCACACAGTGAAAACTCTAGCTTGGCTAGGTGTTTCTTGCCATGTATATATATATATATATATATATATATATATATATATAAATATATATATATATATATATATATATATATATATATATATATATATACCACAAGAAACACACACACGCACACACATATACCCTGACCTTTTCCCTACCCTGTATCTAAATTAAAAAAAAAAAACTCCCCATAGCACTACCACTACACAAGACAGCTGAGACACTTACCATGTATACACACACAAGTACACTGTATCTATCCCCTAACCTAACTCAAACCCTAACCTTAAATATTCATGATCATACGCCCTTAAACCATCCCCTTACCTAATCCTAACCCACACACATTTGCAAACACATACCAACACACACACACACACACACACACACACACACACACACACACACACACACATTCCTAATATACATCCCACTTACCTGTTTTGATGAACTGCAGACATGATAAAATGTCTGTTCAATAAGCCAGACATTTGACCTTAAAACATCACAATTTTACCATAATTCTAAATGAACTTGTATTTTGTTTTAAACAAGATGATATGGAAATGGGTATGTATTACTTTTTAATTGGATAATTGGATGGTTAATTAGGGTTATTATAAAAACACAGTTCAAGTATTTTCTTGAACTGTGTTCTGAAGAAGTCTGTGGACAAAAGCATTTAAATAAAAGTTTGTATGTTAATTGTGAGTTTTTACATTCATTTGTCGTATTGCCTCCTTGTGCCGTTCGGTCCCGTACTTTTTTGTTTGTAACTAACTACACTGAAAACAGTTATCCAAAGTGATTCCCAGCATGATTTCAGAAAATGCTTTCTGACACTGCTTCTCTCCTAGCAATCTCTTAGTTCACATGAGATAGTAAATAGTGGTGGGGTATTGCCTGCCATGTTCCTGGATCTGTTGAAAGCATTTAACATAGTCAGTGAAATGACTCATAAAGTCACTGTATTGCTAAACAGCAACATCCAGAGCAGATCCATAGATGCACCATTCTAATGTATTAAAAACATTTAAATGGTTTTCTCTATCAGACAAAGCTACTCCCTGCTCAGCTTGCTTTTATTCAAAACCTTAAAACTGGGATACTGCCCCCCCCCCACTGAGGCATAGACTGCCAGTTAGGAAACATAAGTATTCTCTCAGAGGTACTCAAGAAGAAGACATCTTAGGTAGACCATGATTCAAAATTGTTACAGGGGGAAGTACTCTCATGACTCAGTTCTGCTACCTGGAACTACCTAATATAGTTAAAAATCAGCAAGCATTAAACTAATAAGAAGTCCTCTGCTAGTCAGCTGACAGAGACATTGCAACACGGGCAAGACACAATACCATTTATCTGACCGACATAGGTTTTGCAGTTACTCCAGCTTTTGAGGTAGCATGAGCCCTTCATCAGGCATTATTAAGTTACTGATGTTAGATACACTGCTTAAATATTCACTTGTGTCTAAAAAGAGAAGTACATTATTTCTTTTCTATTACCTAAATGATAATTAGAAAATGACAGTGTGGAGAGAGAGTATGCAACTTGGTGTTTAGCATAAAACCTTCATCTCAGAGAGAAAGAGAGAGTGTGTGTGTGTGTGTGTGTGTGTGTGTGTGTGTGTGTGTGTGTGTGTGTGTGTGTGTGTGTGTGCGTGTATGTGTGTGTGTGTGTATGCGTGTGTGAGACCTCATGTGATCTGAAACTTTAGAAGACCAGATTATGACTCACCACAAAATGTCAAGGTTCTTCTAGCATGTTACATCAGAATCAGTGTCCATTTAGCAGAGAAGATAACATCTTCACAGACTGCTCTGACATTTAATAAGAAAATAAATCATATCACAAGAGATTTACAAGGGGGTACTGAAAATTTATAAGCCCAACCAAGAAGGGAATGACATGGAGCCAAGAAACTTGCAAGTTATTCAACAAATTCTCCCTGAAGTTCAACACACTTGGCACATAGTGTCTAATATTTCTGTAACCCTGCCAAAAAAAAAGTCTGAAGTCTGGTGACTGAAATACTACTCGACTGCTGAAATCACCTCCAAATCACTCAAAAAATTGCCACCCTTTCAAACTCTTTTTAAGGTTTGAAACAGGAAATAGTCATATGGAGCAAGATCTGATGAGTACGATGGATGGTCTATGCACTCAAACCACAATTTCATCAAAACATCCATTGTTTTGCCAACCTTGTGAACAAGTGCATTGTCTTGCAAAAAGAGAACTCCTTTCTGCAATTTCCCTTTCCTTTTTTGCTTTCAAAGCCTCCTTTAATTGGTGCAGCAAGTTACAGTAGTATTTTGCATTAACTGTTTGTCCCCTTGCATAATAGTCCATCATTACAACACCCTCCTGATCCCAAAACACTATGACCATGACCTTTCCTGCTGACTTTTGGGTCTTTAACTTCTTTGGCCTTGGTGAACCCGAGTGCCTCCATTTCATGGACTGTTGTTTTGTCTCAGGATCATAGTGGTATAACCATGTTTCATTAACAGTAATTAGTCATTCTAAAAAGTTGGCACCAGCTCAAAAATGCCACAAAATCAACTTGGAAGTGTCCCCTCAATGTCTTTTTTTATCGGCATTCAAACATTTGGGCACAAACTTGGCTGACAGGTTCTTCATACCCAGCTGTTCATGGATTATAAATGCAACAGATTCCCTGGATAGCTGTAGGGCCAGATTTACGAAAGCTTGCATGGAGTTGTAGAGTAGAGTAAGACGTCAGACAGCCAATACGTCTGCCTAGCGATCCAGCAACAGCTGGCAGGGGAGTGCATGAGAGCTTCTAAAGCTACTCTTGCACGGACACCATCATGGTATGCAAATTACCTCATTTGCTGCTGAAAGATATGCAAATGAGGTAAATTTGCAATCCAGGAAATACTAACCTGTCCGTGGAAGAGTAGTGTTATTTGCAGAAATGTACTCCATTGGTAACGGAGTACCGTTCTGCAAACTGGTAAATGGAGCTATGACGGCTCCAAATAAAGGATGCATCCAGTTGAGGAAGCAAGCCAATGGCCAAATATAAGGCCATTGGCATTTTTAAATGTTTAAAATTATTAAAATCTAATTTATTTCCCGATCTCCGATGTTTAAGCATAGCGTAGCACCGCGCAAACGTGCGGCGCTTAAAAAAACAATAAAATTATTTCAAAATAGCCAAAAATAGGCATTTTCACTAAAAAGCAGGTGAATGGCAGGACAACATGGCCACTGAGTACTGGTTGCTAAGGGGGGGAAGCTCAGTGTGAGAGATGTAACCAAGCATTAGTAGGCAATCCTATGCAAATGAGGATAAGGATAGTGAATCCCAATTTTCCCCACCATGTGAGCCATGTCCCAAGAGTGTAAGTGTAGGAGTAGGTGAGTAGTAGAGTAGAAGAGTAGAAGATAGGTGACATCATGAGGGGGTATGTCAGAAAGGTTGTATGCTTATTGGAGTTGCTCAGGATTGCAAGAGGCGTGTCTACAGTTGTCCTTTTTGAAAACCAGAAACCAAAGGTGTACGTCGTGAAAATATCTGAAATTTCTTGCAACCGGGCACACAGCGTGTGCACGCGTGTGTGCCCATGTGCACGTGTTTGCGCTTGTTTGCGCGGCGCTGCCCTGGGTGGAAACAGAAAGGGAAAATGAAAGAAAAGAAGTAGTAGGAAGTTAAACAAGGAGAACTAGCAGAGCTGCCAGGTGAAATATATCAGAATCAGCCAATTACACAGGCAGCAGACTAGCCCAACCCAGCCCAGCACTTTAAACTCTGCAAACAGCATTCTTCCCTGTTTTTTTTCCCAAGAACTCTGCAACACTGCAGTATACAAAGAGGGAAAGCTTAAAAACTTTAAAGTCAGACAAAATGTTAGGACTGCTCTTGCTATCATAAACCAACATGTGCAAGGTGCTGAGGGTGGTGATGTTGTGAATGCTGCTGAGCAACCCACAGTGAGGAGACAGTGAAGAGTGTACAGACCCAGGGTAACCTACCAGGGGCTACATGAGCTGGAGATAGTGGAGCGCTATAGGGTGGACAGAGACCTCCTGCAGCAAATTGTTGAGCTGTGCCGGCCACGCCTCACACACAGAACCAACAGAGGGGTACCCATCCCAGTGGATACCAAGGTATGTGTTGGCTTAAGAATACTAGCTACAGGTACCTTCCAGAGACCAACTGGTGATATGATTGGGATTTCATAGGCATCAGCATCCAGGGTACTGCACCAGTTCCTGGATGCCATGTCAGCACATGTCGGTGAGCACGTACATTTCCTCAATTCCTGTGAGGCATTGGCCAGCAATATGCATCTTTTCCACCAAATAGCAGAATATCCTGAGGTAGTGGGTGCAATAGACTGCACGCACATACACATCAAAGCACCACCCGGTGAGCGGGATAGGGTCTACATCAACCACAAGGGCTTCCCCTCCATCAACTGCCAGGTCATGTGCGATGCCCAGGGCATAATAATGAATGTGTGTGCTGGCTGCCCTGGAAGCAATCACGATTCCCACATCAGGCATCTGATGCAGCTGTACCAGAGATTTGCCAATGGGGACATCCCTGACGGTCACCTAGTGGGGGATGCTGGATACGCACTGGAGCCATGGCTGATGACACCCATCAGAAATGCACACACACCCAAACAAGAACTCCATAATGAGGCACACGCACAAACAAGAAACATTATTGAGCGTGTCTTTGGGATGCTCAAGTCACGGTTCCGGTGCCTGGACACATCTGGTGGGGCCTTGCAGTACTCACCAACTACATGTACGCAAATTGTCATGGTATGTGCCATGCTATACAATATGACCTGTGAAAACAGCTGCAGCAGGAACAGCATGGGGCAGGGCCAAACAGCCCCCCACCATTGCCAAGGCCTGCACAGGCAAGGCGTGACTCGGAGGAGGAACAACCTGAGCCTGCCCCAGTAGGCAGAAGGAGGCGTGCCCAGTATGCCCTGGCCTTGGCAAAGAGGAAACGCATAGCACATACACTGACTCAGTAGGAATGATTTTTGGTTATGGTTAATAGCATATAAACTAAAGTAATGATTTCATGTTACACTAACATTCCCCTATTTAGTTTCCCCTTCTCTCTAAAAAGACCTATATGAAATTTATATATGAAAGCACAACTTAGTCTAACTTGTAGTATTTTACATAACATTTTATAGTCTGTGTTTGTTAATGTGATGGTTCTCCAATTGTGAATATCTTCTTTGTGCCCTTTCTTTTTAAATATAAATATTATAACACTATTATACACAGAGTCACTAGTTATACCTTTATGTAACAAATCATTCAATACACTGAGAAAAATATGTTTCTCTCAGAAATATTTTTATAGAACCCATAGGTAACGTCATGTATACATGGGTAGAAATAAGCAGAAAGGTCAACCAAAACAAAATCTAATTCTGACAAAGGTATGTGACCATCTAATACCTTAATGTATTCTGAAGAAATGTGAGAGACATTCCATTGTGTTTTAACAGAGTCATGGGGAAAACAAAGTTTGAACATAAGTCTTCACTATATGCATTATTTCAAATTGGCTGGTAGCCATAACACCATCAATATTACACAACTCTAACATTAATACAGAATCTTTTTTGACCTTCTTATTAAAATAGGGAGATACTTATTGTTTAGAACCTTGAATAACATATTGTTGCTTTGCTAAAAGAATATCTATTCCAGAAGGTGTAAGTGTTTCTAAAACTCTCTCACTTTTTAGGCAAACATCAGAGTCTACAGACTCTAAGGAAGCCTCATAATTCTTCCAAGCAGATTAATACTTTTTTTTACTGAAAGTTGTTTTTTTTCTACAGAACAAAATATGGTTTTATGTTTTGTTTTATAACGTGTCCACCACTGTGACTAGTTTTCAGTAAAGCCAATTAAAATGTCTACTTGATCCCATAACAGCTGCAATATATCTTTCCATTCTTCTACCTACCCCTTTAACTTTTTAATACCTTTACGAACTGTTAAACTAGATACATTGCTAACAAGCTCAGAAACCCATGCCATATGATCAGTTATATTTACATTAACAAGAACAGAAGAAATTAAAGAAAACAAATCTGTATTAGAAAAATAATCAATCTCAGTGGATAGTCTACCTCAGTGATAAGTTGACGCTATGTAAAGTCCTAAAACAAGATTGTTAGAGCCTAATATGTTATGCAGTAACTTTACATCTGCACTTTTTGTTGGCTCTCATATGACAGTTCCAATCTCCTAAAATGATAATGGGACATTTCATTCATCCATCCATCCACAACCCCATTTTCCCATTTTTGCACATGGGGTCAGGGTGTCACTTCAGCAGTGACAATCATCTAAAGCCAAGGTTCACACCGCAGGTTGGCTACCTCTGCTGTGGCAGTTCTTCCAAACACTCACACACACACTCAAATCCATGACAAATTTACAGTGTCCAGTCCACCTACTGCATGTCTTTGGAATGTGGGAGGAAACCAGAACACCCAGAGGAAACCCATGCAAACACAGGGAGGGCATGCAGACTCTGCACAAAAGGCACCCCAGCTGAGAATTGAACCAGAAAACCTCTTGTTGTAAGATGAAAATGCTATCCACTGTGCCACCCTAATCAGCAATTAACACTTATAAAATGTTGCAATACACAAAATACATCTTCCCTAGATTTTTTTTTACTAATAGAAACATTAAAAACAATGAGTCTAAAGATCTCCACCACAGATTGCATAAAACAAATAAGAATCCATCTTGGAATAGCAATCAATACATCTAACAAAAAATACTGGATTTCAATAAAATAGCTATACCAGAGCATAAATCTCTTCCAAAGCTCCAAACACATTTATGCCCCCAAACAACCTCAACCTGTTTTTGTTTTGTTTTTTTTGTTTTTTGTTATGTGTTTTGTAAATCAGTAACTAACCTTATATCAAGTAAACAGATAATATCAGACCCTACCCATATACAGAAATGAAAACACTGTAATCTGCAATGTTTGTTAATCAAGCTGTTTACATTTAAACTGACAGTAATGACACTATCCTATTCCTTTCTTAGCAGAATGATTATTAGCCCCTCATCTCATCTTCCTAGTATATACCCTCCTACCAAGAGTGGTACTATTTTAACCCATTTCCTCATTTCCAGTACTTTGTATATTACTGCCATCACACTCCTTTCTCCCCTCTTCCTCTATGGAGTCTACTGTTATTTGTAAAGTATGTTCAGAATCAGTATCAGGCACATCTTCTATATTGAATACTTGAAACATATTAGAAGTAGTATAAGGAACATTTTCTTGCACAGGCTTGACACATGGTGCTATAACCTTTTCCCCAAAAGACTCCTCAGCCCCTGAAATATTTTTATTTTTAACATCCTGCATAACTTTAGTGTCCTCCTCATCTTTTTTAAGAAACTTGGGGCAGTGTCCAGCAGTTTACATTCCCTACAATACAAACTGTCTTTCGGCTTTTCCCGGTTAGGGGTCGCCACAGCGGAACTCCGGTCCACTAATGATTGGCAGTAGAGTTTTATGTGCTGGCTTGCCAGGCCTAACGCACAACCTTCAACAAAGGAATGCCCATTCATGCATGTTGACACACAGAAGACGCTCTGAGAATCAAACGGGCAACGTCTAACTGTGAGGCGACAACGCTACCACAGCGCCACCACCGCAGGAACACAATTTGAAGCAGAATGGCCTAGAGCACCAAGGCTAAAACTTAAAAGGTAAAAGCTTATCAGCGTTTTGAATCAAATGTAATAAGGAGCCACAAAAAACAAGTTTTAGGCTGCCCTTTGTAGTACACATATGGTCTATGATCATTAATAGAAATGACACTGGGAATATGCTTCATTTTACTATGCTGCTTAGATAGCAAAAATCCACACTTCCCACAACTCATTCCACAAACACCTATTATCATACATTTTCTTAATAGCAAAAACACATTGACAGTGAAGTGAAAGAAAGAAAGAAATACTACCTAAAAAAGTACCATTAATGTACATAGTTCTAAACTGTAGAATCAGTTGACTTTTAAAGTTCATATTCATGGCTGAAAAAAATATACTACACCCATAGCTAACACAAACTTTTCAGATCAACCTGCTGTAAAAATCCATCTGCAGTCTGAACACTCTCAAAGGTGATATCACAAAAGGTGTCTTTCCCCACATGTATAAACACAAAAATGTTTTTAATTACAAATCATAAAGGAGAAACAAAAAAGTTCCAGATAGCATGCCAATTGATAATAATGTATTTAGTGAATGAAATATATACCAACGGTAATGGATTTGTTTTTGTTTTGCTTCTAACAAGTTCAGTCTGAGACTTCTTCAAAATAATAGCATATATAACACTAGGAACTTTTGCTGTTGGTGTTTGCAACTGTCCAACAAAGATAAGGAATAACTTCCTTCCTTTTATCCCCTGACATCACTTTCCTTTCCCATAGGAACAACTGTTTCTTCAGGATTAATTTTACCCATTATTTGACTCCACAAAGTGATATTTCTGATCTCTGATTCTTCAACATTGATCATATTTACAAGCACTTCATCTGGTAAACCATTAGAAGCCAATGTAGTAATTTATACAGTATTTTCAACAACAGGAACACCACCCACTCCATTCTCCTCCTTATGCATTGTGCAACCACCCTCCAGCTCACTGCCTCCTAAGAAAAGTGTACGGGTCCTTTATTTAAATATTACTCATTTACATTATATACAATTTATCTTATTTAAAATATATACAATTTATCTTATTTACAATATATACACTATTCACAAAATTTTAAAGTTTTTATAAAAACATACACAAAATATTACATTTCCTTTTACTACAAAAACATAATCATTTTACATTACCTGACCCCCCCCACTCCACTTTCCACAGCCAAAATTTTATTTTTTAATATCTTTACTAAATCCCATTTCTCATTTGTTCCCATAATATCCATACTCAATCATATCCATTTTAAGACAATTTATATCTGAATAATTTTCTAAAGATTTCAAATCTATCACCTTTTTCCATAATGATTTAACTTTTACAACTTAAATAATATGTTCACTGATCTCTATTTGATTATACTATATGTAATTTCTATTATTCTTGCTTTTGTAAGGCATATTTGCTTTTACTGGTAATTTCTGCATCATTAACCTCCATAAAAATCTTGACATTCTCATATACTTTTATATATTTCCATTCTTGCCTTAATTATAGCTCAATTTTTGCACATATATTTCCATGGATAAATGTAAAAAAAAATTTTCCATAATATTATGATACCATAATTTTCTCTTAGCTTCAGTTTCTTGATTTTTATTTTCCGAAGCAGAATTTTGTCTTGATAATTATTCATTTCCTCATTGTCACATAACCTCCTTCTCTTAAAACTCAAAACATTCAACCATTCACTCCTATATTTAATTGTTAAAATTCTCGCCAATAAGGGTTTATCATTATCCTTCAAACTTTTTAATACTTTGTAAATGTGTAAATAGGCTGCATACAATACAGGATTTCTCAACCGCAAACCACTTCTTTTTTTATATAAAATTCCTCTTTTTACTGGATGTAGTTTTGATCCTCAAATGAACGTAAATATAATACCACAAAATACCTTTTCAAGTGTCAGTGGGATACTAAATATGTTTGTTAAATAAGCAATTCTAGCAATTTTTCTTAAAGGACAAGCTAAAGGTCTTTCAAAGCATACGGGTGTTTTCCATGACCTTTAATTTTTTTCCTCCCACATAGCTTTCATATTTTCTCTTTTTCCAAAAGTTAATCCAAGTATATTTATCATATTAAAATTAATACCTCCTAACATACCTTCATAACCTAAACCTTGATTTTTATCTTTATTTAAAGAAAAAACTATTTCTTGTATAAATTCCTGTAAATAAGTTATCACATTAATCATTACTTTCTGAGTTCTTCTAATAAAAATATTATCTGCATATGATAGCAAAATCAGAATATTTATACCTTCATTAGTTATATATTCTATATTCCGTATTCCTCATCTCTCTATTAAAGTACGTCAAAATCACATTCATTACTAATGCAAAAATAATGCTACTCAAACTGCAACCTTGCCTCATGCGCTTTTCAAGCACAATTCCCTTACTAAGCCAATTATTTATTAGTACCTTAACTATATTTAGCCTATAAGCCATAATAAAGACACTTTTTATCTTGTTATTTATATTATAGACATCAAATATTCTCCACAGGGTGTTATGTTGAATTGAATCAATGGCTTTATTTACATCAACCAGCATTAATTTTGCTTGAACCTTCTTATATAAAATGTCATCCACTAATTTTGTAATCACTAATAGTAAACTCTGCACTTTTTCACCTTTTATACTATAAATATTTTTATTTATAATCTCACCTAATTTATTTTCCATTCTTTTTTGCAAAATGTTCATAAAAATCGTGAAGCTGGTATTATAAAGATCTATAGGTCTCCAATTCTGTATTTCACACTTGTCACCTTTTTCCATATAAATTTAATTATACCACTACCTAGCTCTTTATATTGAAATCCCTTTCTTAGCCATTCATTTAATACTTTTAAAAATATATTTTTTGAATTGTCATATTTTATACATTCTATATTCTATTCCATCTGGACCTGCTGCAGATTCCAGATTTACTTTTCCTAAAATACTTTCCAATTTTTCCATTTTAATGCTTTTTTTCCAAATCTTTATTATCTTCATCTGAAAAAAAACTACTTTCCATTCCTTAGTGCGTTGTATTTTCTTTCCTCTAAAATTTTCTTTAACATTTTTCCTCTAAAGTTTTCTTTAACATATACTTCTATTATTTCCATAATCTTATCTTGTGTACTATGTAATATACCTGACATGTCCTTCATTTGTCTCATAATGCAATAATTTTATTTTCTTTAATAAATTTATTCAGATATGGTACAATTTCTTTTTCCTTGTAAAAATATATTTGCTTATGTAACAGATACTGTATTTTCTTTTTATTTAAGTCATATAATTCCTGTTCTTTGATAAAATAACTTTTTTTCATTCTTTTCTAAGCTAACACAAATGTCCTTACTTAATTGATCATAATGCATTTTTCCTTCCTTCTTTTAATATCTTCCCAGCTTATATAACACTTTTTATATTTTTGTTTGAAATACAACCACCATTCTAACCAATCTTTATAAAAAAAACTCCATTCTGTATGGTCCTTCCATAAATTTATTATATATAGCTTCCTTTCATCATCCCATTTAACTTCATTAATTTAATTAATTCCTTTTTTCCCTTTCCTATTTCTATGTAATCAGAATTATTTTTCAAAGTAATCCAGACAGCCCTATGATCCAAAAAAGCTGTTTCTAAAACCCCTTCATCTATAATTTTTAACCCAGATGAAATTAAAAAATAGTCTGTTTTTGTTTTATGTTCATCTCTACTAAAAAGACCAAGTCACTAATTGCTGACTCACCAAACCTCAGCATTAATCTTCACAGCTTCTCTCAACTAATCTCAACCCCAACACATATGAATAAGCACTCTAATAACAGCACTATCCTTGACTTGATCCTGATATCAGATCCAAATCTCTATCACAAGCCCTGTACACCTCCTGATCTTTAAGTGACCACCTACCCACCTGCATCCATAGACACTCTCCCCAGCTGCAAAAACCTCACTTTTACAAAAACTGATGTAAACTCTCTAGTTTTAATCCTGTTATATTTAATAATAGACTCTCATCCATTAACTGGTCCTGCATCCTTCACCTTCCTCCAATGATGCTGTACTAAAATTCAACCACATCATTCTAGACATTCTCAACTCCCTAGCATCCAAAAGGAAAACTAGGATAAAATCAAACTTTGCTCCCTGGCTTACACAAAACACACAGTCTTTAATGTGTAAAAGAGTGCTTGGAAATCCAGGCTTAAAAACAAACCCGCTACTCATCTTCTAACCTACAAAGAACTCAGAAACCACACCAAAAAACAAATTAAGAGTGAGAAAAAAAATGTTATCATATGGTCCAAACTAACCACCACTCCAATCCCCAAATATTCTGGAGCACTATCAGTAGGATTCCTCACCCTGGAAGCCCCACAACACCAAACCCACACCCAAACAAAACTGCACAAGAAACTGCCACTCTTCTCAACTGCTACTTTATCAAATCCATCTGCAAACTAACCCAGATACACCTCAACACCAAACTCCCTCCCCCTCTCCCTCCACCTACTGATAAACCCCCCTTTTCACTAAAGCCAGTTCCCACTACTTACATAAAAATCACTCCACCACAAACTAAAGCCATGTTCTCCTTCAACTGATAATTTACTCACCCCCCCCTTTCTAAAGCTCACTGCTGACTCAATAGCTTATCCAGTCTCTATACCTGTCAATAGACCAATCCAAGAATCTATAGTCCCTGATATCTGGAAAACATTCTATATCATACCTTTACACAAAGGAGGAAACGCCACTGACTATCCCAGTTATAGACCCATAGCCATTCTGTCCCCACTTTCAAAAATCCTTGAAAAATAGATAAACACACAGTTACTCAACTTTCTTGTTCAAGAAAACCTTCTGACTTCAGCCCAATGCATTTTTGGTGCAACCATAGCACTTCTACTGCCATTATAACTTTTACAAATGCTGTAGCTGAAGCAAGAGACAACAACAAACTCATCTCTTGTCTGTTCCAAGACCTCTCAAAAGCCTTTGACACAGTCTCACATTGTAAACTTCTAACATAATTAGCAGACCTCAGCCTCTCTACCCACACTCTTAATTGGTTCTCCAGCTACCTCACCAACAGGCTGCAGTGTGCCAGATGACAGTCTTCCTTATCCTCTTTCCTACCTATCCAAACAGATGTTCCCCAGGACTCCATTCCTGGACCTCTTCTTTTCAACATATTTACTAAGAACCTTCATACATATTGCTGTGACTCCTCTCTTATTCAATATGCAGATGACTCCACACTAATCTCCTTCTCTGACAATCTCTCTGAACTTCATACATTTACCCAAAACTCATTTCTATCTGTTGAAAGATGGCTCACAGAAAATCAGCAAATACTAAATCTACCCCCCAAAAAATGTCTTCTATTCCTTCCAAAATCTCTTTCTCATTACACATCTACCTTTTAGATCTCATCACTTAATAACACAATCATTAAAGTAGAATCCCACACAAAGTTCCTTGATAATATAATAGATGACCAATTAAAATTCAACCTTCACATTCAACAATGTATAAAAAAACACCAAAAAGTGGCTCTGCTCTACAGGCACAAAAGATTCCTTACCATAAACTCCAAATTTCTCTAACACAGGCATACCCTTTTCCCAGCCTACCTTATGATTCTCCAATTCTAACAAACCTACAATAAACTTTAGTCTCCAAACTCAAACTTATAACAAAATTGCTAGACTTGCAACAAACCAACCCTACACCTCTCACCACTGCCTTTCACTTAAAAACCTACAGTGGCTGGAATTCCCCAACAATTCCTTCTATCACAACATCATATGACACACAGCATTCTCAACAAACCCACTTCATGCCCTGCCCTCTCTTCTCTTGTATCCTATTAAACCTCAAATCTGTCACTCTGAAGCTCTGACCAACATCTCCTAGATATATACAAGCCCAATAAAACCATCATCAAACTTCTCTATAAATACTCTGTATCTAATGACTGGAATAAACTCCCTCTCAATGTTAGAAGTATTACCCACACAAATAGCTTCAAAAAGAACTAAAATACACCCTCATAAACTCATGGATCTGCTCCCACCACACCCCACTTTAGTCTTAATAATACTGTCTTTACAGATCTAGCTTCCTATTTTGTTCCAGTATCAAGAATGTCTTTACAGATCTAACTTCCTAGATTGTTCCAGTATTTTGTATCTCTGCCACCTTCATCTAAGTGACATACAAACTTATGATTTAACTTATGTTTCAATGTAGGACTCATTATATGTATCAACTATGTTCCAATGTATGTTTCAAGCTATGAATCAACTTTTTTGTCTCACTTTATGTTTCAAGGTATCTTTTTCAAGCTATGTATTTTTTTTCTTGTAGTGGAGCTTTTCTCCTCAAGTCTCCACTGAAAATGGGCTCAGGCTCAGTTGGACCAACCTGGTTAACAAATGTCAAATAAATAAATAAATAATAAGTGCTCCTATTCCAAATACATACATTTCCATATCTTACAATATCTAACATCACCTTAACATTATATGCTTTCTTTTTTCTGCCTTATGTCACAATTAAAGTCTCCTGCTATGATTATATCCATGCTTACTTCTACATGCTGACCTATATCTTTGAACATCTCTTTCCTCTCTTTTTTTTGTTTCATACACATAAATTGCTATCATTCTAAATACCTGATCTCCCCATCTTACATCAAGAATCGTAGTTTGGCCTACAATAACAAAGTAATATCTAAAATACTGGCTTGGATGGTGCAGTGCGGAAGTGGTAGCTTTGTCACCTCACAGCAAGAAGTTCTCTGGTTCGATTCTTGGCTGTGCATTCTGTGTGGAGTCTGCATGTCCTTTCTGCATTTGTGTGGGTTTCCACCCACATTACAAAGACATGCATCTTAAGCGTTTCCCCCCAGGCCTCCGCTGAAAATTGGCTTTGTTCCAAGTCGGACCTCCTGGTAAACAAATGTTAGATAAATAACATTTTTATCATCTCCTTATACAAAATAATTATTCCTAAATATGTCTCTCTCCCTAAATTAAATGACATTTTTCCTACCGCACTTACAATTACTGTCTCTCATCTTTTGTTAAAAAACTAGTATCCTCTAATATAATAATGTCACTTTCCTGCTTTGTACATAATTCAAGGACTCTTATTCTTTTTATAACATTCTTTAAACTATTAATATTTAATGCAAGTACCTTACATAAAATGTTAACTTTTTAGTATTATGCTTAACCTTTCCCTTTCTTTTTTCTTTATTATGTCTTTCTACAGTTTTCCTTTTTCTATCTCAAACTAGACCAATATAATTTCCTTTTTACTTGACTAAATTCCATTTTACATCTTTATTATCACTCAATCCAGATTCTTCCTCTTCTCCTTTATTAAAATTAAAACTTTCATTACTGATTTTTTGTAGTTCTTCTCTATGTTCCAAATTATTTACTTCTTCACATTCTATTTGTATACTCTTCACCCTTTAACCCATTTCTATATCCCCATTCTCTTGATTCTGTTCTATTCATGTTTCTACCATATCTTGCCTCTGCTTCTGTTACCTTAAATTTACATTCCATGGGGGTGTGGCCAAGATGGTGAGCAGCTGACAACACTGTTTTTTTTTTTTTAGCTCTGCTTCATTTTAACATCTTTGACAATATTTTTACTAAAAAACTCAAGTAGATAATTTTAAAACTTGATAGATTTATAGTTGAACATCTGCTGAAAGATTTACTATAAAAAATAGCAAGTTTGAAACTCTTTTAATTGCTTGATTCTGTCAAGAAAACTAGAAAGAACTAATTGTCTTAGAATGACCCACTTTAAGCCCACTGTATAGGACAGTACTATGAAAAAAGACATTCAGGCTATACTAAGTAACACTAGTGATTGTTCTGTAAAGACACATAAATTAGAAAGCACATTGGACAATTTTAAAGAGGAATACAAGAAATAAGTTGAAATGCTGAGTGAATCTCTTAAACAACAATCATCACAAATCTCGAGTATAGAAGAGGCATTGTCTGATTTTGATGGAAGATTACTTGAAAATGAGAATAACACTGAATTTCTTCTTAAACAAAGCAACTTATTCCAGGATTGATAATCAAGTAAAGGCTAACCTCTCTACTAGCTTCATTACAGCATTCAGTAATGACGCTGGAAAAATTTGTAACATTCTGACTAAAAATTGGCAATTCATCAGGAATGATGCCCTCTTGTTTGAAAAGTTAGGACCTTTCCCTAGAGTAGTGTTTAAGAAAAGAAGGAATTTAAAAGAACTTTTACAATCTAGACAAAAGTTACAATTTTCTAAATGTAAAGGGTCCACAATTTGTGGAACCTGTAGTTGGTGTCAATTAGTCAGGGTAGGTCTTTCCTTCTCCGTTAATGACATTAAATACGATATCCAACATACCATCAATTGTAACACCAAATCAGTAATTTATGGAGCATTTTGTAATGCATGTCCTGCTTTTTATATTGGCAAGACAGACCGTAAATTACGTCAGCGTATTTACGAGCATGTCTATGCCATGAGGACTAACAAACAAGAGAACGCCTTAGCCAGACATGTGTCAAACTTTCCTGACCATAAGTTTTCTTTCATGGGAATAGATCATATTCCCATGAGTATTAGAGGAGGTCCCTTGTCCTTATTGTTAGAATTTCGTGAACTAGAATGGCAAATTAAACTAAATGCATTTTACAGCCCTGGCCTTAATGATAATTGCAACATCTCAGTAGTGTTAAAAATGAGAAGTTACATCAAATAACCTGTTATTCTTCAGTATGGTTGTTATAATGTGACTATTTCTGGGTAGAAATATATATACATATTTATATATTTTTAAAAAAAAAATTTTTATAATCACTGACAGTTGTCAGTTAGTTTTATATCATTTTATATCATTTTGTATATTTTGTATTTTATTTTGATAATTCATAGGGTTAATTCATTTAATTATTTATTTTCACTGGGTTTACTATTTGATGGTTATTATTAAGAAGAAATTTGTGGAGTGATGTGGAGCGCCAGAGAGGAAATTATGTCCTTAGACACACCTCCTTCAAGTTTTAAATGTACTGTCTGGCGCCAAATCTTTTACATTCTGCATTTCTTTGTTTCTGAGGAAGCTGCGTTTTGTGTCAGCAGCGAAAACGCTTTTATTTTCGTTAATAAAGTTGCATTCAGACTAAGAAACTGTTGGACTTTTTCCTGACTGGATTTGGTGACACTTTCTTTTTTTCTGCCTTATGTCACAATTAAAGTCTCCTGCCATGACTATATCCATGCTTACTTCTACATGCTGAACTATATCTTTAAACATCTCTTTCTTCTCTTTTTTTTGTTACATACACATATATTGCTATCATTCTAAATACCTGATCTCCCCATCTTACATCAGGAATCATAGTTTGGCCTATAACAGCAAAGTAATATCTAAAATATTGGCTTGGACGGTTCAGAGGTAGCATTGTCACCTCACAGCAAGAAGTTCTCTGGTTCGATTCTTGGCTGGGGTGCCTTCTGTGTGGTGTCTGCATGTCCTCTCTGCATTTGTGTGGGTTTCCTCCCATGTTATAAAGACATGCATCTGGAGCATTTTTCCCTGGGTCTCTGCTGAAAATTGGCTTTGTTCCAAGTTGGACCTCCTGGTAAACAAATGTTAAATAAATACAAATGCTGTCATCTGCTTATACAAAATAATTATTCCTGAATATGTCTCTCTCCCTAAATTAAACTACATTTTTCCTACCATACTTACAATTACTGTCTCTCTTCTTTTGTTAAAAAACTAGTATCCTCTCATATAATAATGTCACTTTCCTGCTTTGTACATAATTCAAGGACACTTATTCTTTTTATAACATTCTTTAAACTATTAACATTCAATGCAAGTACCTTACATAAAATGTTAACTTTTTAGTATTGTTTAACCTTTCCCTTTCTTTTTTCTTTATGTCTTTCTACAATTTTCCTTTTTCTATCTCAAACTAGACCAATATAATTTTGTTTTTACTTGACTGAATTCCACTTTACATCTTTATTATCACTCAATCCAGATTTTTCCTCTTCTCCTTTATTAAAATTAAAACTTTCATTACTGACTTTTTGTAGTTCTCTGTTCCAAATTATTTACTTCTTCACATTCTGTTTGTATACTCTTCACCCTTTAACCCATTTCTATATCCCCATTCTCTTGATTCTGTTCTATCAATGTTTCTACCATCGTTTGCCTCTGTATGTGTTACCTTAAATTTACATCCCATGGGGGTGTGACCAAGATGGTGAACAGTTAACAACTGTTTTTTTGTTTGTTTGTTTTTTAGCTCTGCTTCATTTTAACATCTTTGACAGGATTTTTACTAAAAAATTCAAGTAGAAAAATTCAGAACCTGATTGATTTATAGTTGAACATCTGCTGAAAGATTTATTAGAAAAAAATAACAAGTTTGAAACTCTTTTAATTGCTTGCTTCTGTCAAGAAAACTAGAAAGAACTAATTGTCTTAGAATGACCCACTGTAAGCCCACTGTATAGGACAGTACTATGAAAAAAGACATACAGGCTATACTAAGTAACACCAGTGATTTTTCTGTAAACATAGATAAATTAGAAAGCACAACGGACAATTTCAAAGAGGAATACAAAAAACAAGTTGAAGTGCTGAGTGAATCTCTTAAACAACAATCATCACAAATCTCGAGTATAGAAGAGGCATTGTCTGATTTTGATGGAAGATTACTTGAAAATGAGAACAACACTGAATTTCTTCTTAAACAAAACAACTTATTCCAGGATAAAATAGAAGACTCAGGGAACAGATCTAGAAGGAATAACTTTTAGTTATGTACTCACCATAACTTCAGATGTTTGGGATCCATCTCGCCTACATTCTGACTGATGGGTTCGGAGCCGATCCCTCGGCTCCGACTCGGCACGCTTATGCCAAAGAGCGAAGTCTCTTATTGGCTGAGCTTACTATATCCCAGGATGCACCACTACCAGTCCCCCAGATCTAGTTTGTCCGCATACATGCACACATGCACGCCCTGCTTATATAACATCGTCAGATGAAACAAGATAAAACAGTAGAACTCAAAACCGTTCAATCTCTTCTGATCTCCAAGGCAGGGGCAAGGAGGGTGGGTATTAGGAATGTAGGCGAGATGGATCCCAAACATCTGAAGTTATGGTGAGTACATAACTAAAAGATGTTATGTGATCCTATCTCGCCTACATTCTGACTGATGGGACAGCGTCCTAGCACCTGAATCCTGGGTGGCTCACTGGAAAACACTCCTGAGTACCGTGGAACCAAATGATGCTCGTCCTTTAGATGCCACATCCAATTTGTAGTGGGAAATGAAAGTGTGCGGATTGGACCAAGTAGCCGCAGCACAAATCTCCGATATAGCGAGCTTGGAATGAAAAGCTATAGAAGTAGCCATAGCTCTGGTAGAGTGAGCTTTGATAGATGTTGTAAGTTGCTTATTCGAAGAAGAATAAGCCTGAGTTATGCAATCTCTAATCCATTTGGAAATAGTAGCTTTTGTGATGGTTTTACCCAATTTATTATCTGAGAAGGACACAAACAACTGGTCTGACTTACGAAGTTGCTGAGTCCTGTCTAAATAGAAGCGTAATTGCCTGTGAACATCCAATTTATGGAGAGTGTATTCTGCTTCATTGGAGAAATTTGGAAAGAAAACTGGTAGCTCTAGAGACTGTTGGAGACAGAGATTAGAACAGACCTTTGGGACAAAGGATGGATTAGGCCTAAGAGATACTCTGTCCTTGTGGAAAATCAAGTACGGTGGTTTAATGGACAGGGCTTGAAGCTCTGAAACTCTTCTTGCAGAAGTAATTGCAACTAAGAAGGCAGTTTTCCAAGACAGATATTTTAACTCACATGTAGCAGCCGGTTCGAAAGGGGAAGATGTCAATGCACGAAGCACTAAATCTAGATCCCACGGAGGCGCAGGATGAAAAACTGGGGGTCTCAACAGACCCGCACCTTTAATGAAAGTTTTGCATAGTCTGCTGCTCATCAATGGAGGATCCATGGACTCGTGAAATTTAGAGATAGCCGCTAGTTGGACTTTAATAGTAGAGACAGAAGATCCTTGATTAAATAGGGATAAGAGCAGTGATAGGGTCTAAGCCCCTGAGTTGAGCCCAGATAGCAAACCTCTTCCACTTACTGAGGTACAATTTCTTAGTGGTGGGTTTGTGGGCCGAAGATAAAATGTGAATAACTTCCGGGTCTAATGTGTGACTTCTGACTAAAGTCGGAAGTGGAGGAGCCAAGCTGTCAACTTCAAGGATCGAAGGGACTGATGCTGTTGTCCCGACTGATGAATTAGCAGGTCCGGAATTAGGTCTAAAGTCCACGGATCATCCACCGCATGTTTCTTCAGGTAAGGAAACCATACCTGATGAGGCCAGTATGGGGCAATCAGTATCATTGCGGACCCCAATTGAGAAGCTTTTTGAATGACTTTGGAGAGAAGTGGGATCGGAGGAAAGGCATAAAGTAGCCCTGTTGGCCAAGGTTGTGCTAGAGCATCCATAGCTGGTACTCCCTGATGTGGAGTCAAGGAGAAGAACCTTTTGCACTTGGTGTTTAGTGGAGTTGCAAATAGGTCGCAGCACGGCGTCCCCCATCTCCGGAAAACCTGATCTGCTACTGTTTTGTTTAGGGACCACTCGTGAGGAGAGAGAATTGTCCTGCTTAATCTGTCTGCCAGTATATTTGATTTCCCCGGAATGTGGGTTGCTACCAAGAAACGGCTGGTAGCTACCGCCCATTCCCACACCCTCATGGCCTCTCTGCAAAGGGGGTAAGATCTGGTCCCTCCTTGCTTGTTTAGGTACCAGACCACCGACATGTTGTCTGTGTGGATGGCGATTATGCCCTGAGGGAGAAACCTGTGTAAGGCCTGTAGGGAAAGAAGTACCGCCCTCATCTCCAATACATTGATGTGGAGAAGAGTTTCGTCCGGAAGCCAGGATCCCTGAACTAACCTGCCCAGACAATGCCCCCCCCCACCCTGTCTGGGAGGCATCTGTCGTCAGGGTGACCACTGGAGAGGGAATAACAAAAGGACTTCCTTGATTTAGATTGGGTGTCTGAAGCCACCAGCGAAGGTCCCGTTTGCATGTTTCTGTAATCATGATGGGATGATTGAGGGGAAGGTCCTGAAAGGACCATTGAGTTGACAATAGCCACTGAAGAATCCTCATGTGCAATCTTGCCAGAGGAACTAAAAGAACCGTGGCAGACATTGAACCTAAAACTTGTAGAACCATCCTGGCTGGGGCTTTGGATCTTGAAATCAGAGCTTGGACTTGGCCCTGTAAAGTTTGGATCCTTTCGGCAGGAAGAAAAACGCGCATCAATTTTGAGTCTATCTCTGCTCCTATGAACCTTATGCGCTGAGAGGGCAGCAAGACAGACTTTGACCAATTGAATGTAATCCCCAGGGTAGCACCCAGGGAGATGGTGGCTTTGAGGTTGTTCATTAGTAGATGCCTGGTGGTGGCAGTCAGGAGCCAGTCGTCCAGATAGGGAAACACTTGGAATCCAAGACTCCTCAGGTGAGCCGTCACTACTGCCAAACACTTGGTGAACACCCTGGGGGCTGTGGTGAGACCAAAGGGCAGTGCACAAAATTGGTAATGACTGACTCCCAGGCTGAAGCGCAGATACCTCCTGGACGCCTGATGTATCGGTATGTGATAATAGGCGTCCTTGAGGTCTATGGAGCACATCCAAACATCCTTCTCCAACAATGGGAGAATGGATTGTAACGTGACCATTCGGAATTTGGATTTCGTGACGGATTGGTTCAGTCTGCTGAGATCCAATATTGGTCTCAGGTCCCCTGTCTTTTTCGGCACTAAAAGAACCTGGAGTAATTTCCGGATCCGATCTGGTCTGTGGGGACCGGTTGGATGACTCCTTTTCTAGCAGCCTAAAATCTCCTGCGTCTGCCATTTCACTTTGACTGGGTGGTGGGTCCGGGATTTTTGGACGGTGGGGTGAGTATGTGAATGGGATGGTGTAACCTCCGGCAATGATCCGAAGCACCCATCTGTCCTGAGTGATTGACTCCCAGGCTTTTAGGTGCTTGGCACAACGACACCCGACTGGCTCCGGAGCAGCACAGCCGGGCAATCCCTCATGATGTGTGGGAGGCTGAAGAGCCACGAAAGGACTCGCGGTCTCCAGAATTGCGGGGCCCTCTGCCGCCTCTGGGACGGCGTCTCCCAGAAAAATTTCCCCGTCCTCTGCCTCTGGAAGGGGAATCTTCCTGCTGTTGGGGAAAAAACTTACGAGATTTACGGAACCACATCTTCCCCCCTCCTTTAGCCTTGGGGTAAGGCCGAAAGGGAGTGGAATAACGGGCACCTACGGCAGATAAAGTTTTTCCCTCTTGCTCACAGCGGGTAAGGGTGTTTTTAACCTTAGGTCCAAAGAAAGAGGACCCATCAAAGGGAGCGTCGGCGAAGGAAGACTTGAAGGCCTCCGCAAACTGACACAAGCGGAGCCAGGCTTGTCTCCGTAGAGCCACGCCTGTGCCTGCCGCTCTACCCGCCCCTTCGGCCACATAGGAAATGAGCCTCATGGACGAGTTGGAAATTGACGTAAGGATAGCCAACTGAGAGCTAACCGACTGGGCTAGCTGCTCAGGTAGGTTACCCGAGAGGGAATCTGACAACTCCTTGACCAGATCCCTCTGAAGCCTGGTAAAATGTGCCAAATAATTCAGAGACCTTAAAGTAAAGGCCGCTGAAGTCAGGGTGCGCTTCCGTACCTGTCCATGCTCCTAGACTCCTTATTAGGAGGATGGACGGACGTTGAAGCCTCTGCCACGTCCTGTTGTGTAGCAGATGTCACCACCATGGCATCTACAGCCACGCCTTTAGTGAGGAACTCCTTCTCGGGTGGGGCAGACAAAAATTTATTAGGACGAGAAGGGACTGGTTCCACGGTATCTGGATGTTCCCACGCCTCCGACAAACTAAATCCAGAAGCTCGTCAAAGGCGGAGACACCCAGGAGGCGGAGGGCTGAGCCCCAAAGGCCTTGAGGAGCACTGACTCATCAGCAGAGGGGTTTTGGATATCCAGCCGCCTCGTTGTTTGAGGATCTCTAAGATGTCTGCAAATGAGACATCATCCGAGGACGACTTCGGGGACCCCTCTGCATCATCAAGATCAGTGTCCGATGTAATAGACTCGGGGGAGTCCACGTGCTTCCTCTTGCACGATCTCTTCCTTGGGGTTCCTCCGAAGACAACTCCGAAGAACCCTCAGGAGGAGGGGAACCCCCAATGGGGGTAACCTCAGGCCCAGGGGCTCCGCTGCCTACGGACAGGGGAACTGCCAAAGACCCAGTCTCCACGCCCAGGGAAGGTGCCGGTAAAGCCGGAGAAATGGCCGAAGAAGACTTGGCCAAGGCACTCCTCATGGCTCTGAAAGCCGGACCCCCAGAATCCTGGGAGTGTCCGGTCCCCGGAGCCATGATAGCCGACGGAAGTCCCGCAGCCGAAGCACCGAGAGGGAGGCTCGGAACCGAAAGCATAGGTCCCGAAACATCACCCCCGGGTCCAGCCGAAGAAGTCCGTGTACCAAACTCGGACCCGAAGGCCCGGGTTGGAGTAAGGGTCGGAGCCGACCCTAAGATCTCCACCGGCTCCAACAGCACCTGCTCCGACGGAGCCGAAGCGGTCGGAGGAGGAATGGCAATGGGGTGGGCCTGGGCTATCGGCTCCGAAGCCAACTGGGTCGGAACCGAAACAAATTTTTGGAAGACTGGGGACTGGAACAGTCTTTGGAGCACCCTGTCTATATCTGAATCCGACATCCTCGAAGACCGAGAGGATACTGAACGGGTTCGAGATGGCCTCTCCAACGGCCCCAAAGGGCTAGGGGACCGGCTCCGAGGCGACTCGATGACTATCGGCGCCGAAGGAATACACACACTAGATTCCATCGGTGCCGAGGTGGACTTCGGCGCCGAGGAGGAAGTGTCTGAGCGGGCAACCCTTGTCGGCTCTGAGACCAGTGGAGCCGACGAAGGTGACCCGCCTCTCGATGCCCCAGCCATCGGCTCCGAAGCCAGAGGAGTCGAGACTGGTGGCATCGAGGCAGACCGTTCCGCCCTCGGCTCCGAAGTCCTTGGAGCCGAAGGAGAAGCCTGCCTATGTCTTTTGGCGGTCGGATCCGACGGACTGGTCGGTGCCGACGCCCTTTTCTTTTTAGCCGGAGAAGGAGAGGATGCCAAGGCTTCTTCAAAGGAAGGTTTTATTAACCCTTTAAGAATCAGTTTATTTTTCCTCTCCTGGAGGACCCTTGAGGAAAAAGCGTGACACACACTGCATGACTCCTGTAAGTGTTTTGCACCCAAACAATACACACAGAGCGAGTGATCGTCTGTGATAGACATTTTGAAATTGCATTTGGTGCATTTTTTGAAGCCCGAAGGCCTAGGATTTTGAGACATTATGGCAAAAAAATTTCAGTAACCTTTGACAGAAAAATACAATATCCACTGACTTTCTGTTTACTGACACTACCTAATAATAGGCTTACAGTTATCGCTTAAGTAAAGAAAGCGTCGCAAATAATAAGGGTACTTTGAAACCCTGTAAGGTTTTAGGAGGGTTGACTGACCGGGAAGGCCCTAAGATGAATGAGGCCTAAACCAACTCAACCCAATCACACAACAAGTCTTTTCACAAACTCCAAACACACACAAAAGTGAAGAATAGCCGTTAAAACAGCTTTTTATGACAAGAACAGCAAAATTCTGACAGAAAAAAGTTAGTAAATTTACTACTCAGCTCAGCCAGCTCGAGACCACGTCTTCGCAGATTAGCGGCAAACGAGATCTGGGGGACTGGTAGTGGTGCATCCTGGGATATAGTAAGCTCAGCCAATAAGAGACTTCGCTCTTTGGCATAAGCGTGCCAAGTCGGAGCCGAGGGATCGGCTCCGAACCCATCAGTCAGAATGTAGGCGAGATAGGATCACATAACATCATCAGGATTTACAGGATTCCTGAACAAGAAGGGGGAGGCAGTATGATTCAATTCCTTAATACATGGCTGCATAAAACTTTGAACCTGCGTGAAGCTTTTTCCTTTGGCATCAAAAAGGCACATAAATCACTTTCTAATTCATCTTAAAAAATCACTATCACTAAGGTGTGCGATCATAAGATTTTTCTCAAGTCAAGATAAGGATTTAGTCTTAAAAGCTGCATGGACTACTTATCCAGTTAAAATGAAAGGAAATACTATAAGATTTGACAATGACTATTTTACATTGGTGACGTCCAAGAGAAAAGCATCTGTGCCATTTGTAAAATGCTTGAAGAACAGCAATATTAAACCACAAATCTTGTTTCCAGCAAAAATAAGGATTCACCTTCCAGAAGGAAAGAAGATTTTTAACACCTTGGAAGATGCAATGGACTTTGTACAGAAAAATAAAATCCTAGAAGAAATGAAGAAATGGACTGGAATCTATCAACTTCTTTGAAGAGAAATGCAACAAGAGATGGTTGGTTAATAAAAGACAAAAACAATAAAAAAACTGAAGGACAAATGAAAATCAACATAATTCATAGTTATGAAGTCCTATTAATTTAAACAAGTGCTTGAATACTTATGATCAGGTGCTGCATATTACTTTATAAAAGGTAAATCATTTATTTCCCTACTTCAAAAGTTTTTTCTAGTTTTGCACAACGTACCTGATTATTCTTTTATTTTTCTCTATCCCATCTGTCTCATTCTTTTAAAGTCTCCAGTTTTTGAAAGTTTATTTAAAAAAAAAATATATATATATATATATATATATATATATATATATATATATATACATTTTTTTTTCCGTAGCATACATTAATAGAAGAAAGTTTGGGTGACCAGACTTTTTTGCATTGGTATATACTCAGTTTACAACAGGCACACTGGTTGGGCTGACCAATCAGCATGCTCATTTTTGAAAGTTAATGGCCAGTCATTGTAAAACAAGCAAAAGACAGTGAACTGCATTCTAAACCGCTGTTAGTTATTACATAGTCCTGAATGCTTGCTACTGACAGTATACTTGACATGCAATAGGACCCGAGAAAGTTATGCTATACGCGAAGTGTAAAAAATATAGTTTCTTACATGTATAAAAGTTATTACTAGAATGCTATCAAATAATTAAAGTAACTTTCACACTTTTACAAGTTAAAAGTGGATCACACATAACTGTCACTCTTTTAATACAAGTGTATATGCTATGTCTCCTTTGAAAAAAATGACAGTCTGCTTTATATTAAACATCTCATACAAATAGGTTTGTAGGTTCATAGTTGTGTACTAGGCTAATGGCCCTGGAACCTTTACAAGCCTAACCCATATTACAAGTATAGCCCATATAGAGCTTACTGAATCATTAAATGTTATTTCTTTAAATACAATGGCTTTTTAGTGGTTAACACATTTTGAATTTTTTTTTGTTGTTTTTTTAGTGGGTTGGAAGGGTTTCAGGGATTGATGTATAAAATAGAGGTGGCTTACATTGGGTCTATATTAGAACATCAAAGTTTCAAAACTTTGAATGTTCTAATATCGAACCCTATTCAGCGAAAGCTGAAAATATCAAAGCAACAGAAAGACAAATTTTTTCCTAGGGAAAGAATTTGGTTGTCTGTTTCTGTTGCTTCAGTATTTTCAGTGCTGTGGTGGAAAGTTATGGGACGGGTTCAGGTAAGTGCGACTGAGTGCGGGTTCGGTTAGTTAGGGTTAGGGTGCGGGTTAGGTATGTGTGCGATTGTGTGGACGTGAGGGTTAGGCGGGTTAGGTGAGTTAAGGTTAGGGGGCAGGTTAGGTATGTGTGCGCTTGTGTGGACTTGAGGGTTAGGGCAGGGTAGTTGAGTTAGGGTTAGGGCGCGGGTGAAGTGAGTGTGCGATAGTGATGGACCTTAGGGTAAGGGTTTGGGTTAAGTTAAGTGGGTAGTTAGTGGTGTGTGTATAGTTTAGTGTAGGGTTAGGTATAAGATTTTAGGTGTATGTGTGTGGATTGCTGTTTGTTTGGTGTGCTTGTGTTGTGTGTATGTGTTTTGGAACAGCAAATTTTTTCCCTAGGAAAAAAATCGTTGTTCTGTATGTTCGATGTTTTCAGCTTTCGCTGAATAGGGTTCGATATTAGAACATTCGAAGTTTTGAAACTTCGATGTTCTAATAGAGACCCCTTAAATTTACTCATGGATGTCTTTGTGTGAATTGTAGCTGATAAACTGTTTATTTGCAAGTCCTTGTCATGAGATCCAGCTTGAAGCAGCTTAATTAGAATCATGAGCACTTTTGTGATGCTGCGGGAGTTCTGAAATTCTAAGAACTGTCCAGGTTACTTTTTCCTGTCTAAAAGTAAATAATCATAATATTTTGAATTATATGCTAAGATGTCGGTGAATACAAGTTAGATAATAAGCAAAAGACAGTGAATTGCATTCTAAACCACTGTCAGTTATTAACTAGTTCTGAATGCTTGCACTATACCAAAAGGATAGCTTACATACTAGCCTATAGAACAACACTTCTGATAAAAAAAATTTAGGATTGTGTTTCTCTGTTATTGTCTCTTTTTAATAACAAAACTTAATATCTCAGAACAATTTAGTATGGAAAGTTTGAATCTTAAAAAGAAATATTTTTCAGATGTTTGTTCAGATAGTATTAAATGTAACATTTAAGGGAAAAATAGGACTGATTCGAACAGTAGCACTAGCTTAAAGAGTATCAAATATATAAGGGTAAATATAAATGTTCTATTATATGACAGGCTATACTAGGATTATAGCTAAAATATAAAACGTAGGAATATAGTAATAGTACAAGACATAGTATACAAACAGAAATAGAAAGAGATCAGAATATGTACACAGTTAAATAATCTAAATATGTCTACAAGGGTGGGAGGCTGGCTTAGTGGTTGAAGTATTCACCTTATAGGCATGTGGTGCAGAGTTTGATTTTCACATGAGGTGATTGGCAGGGCTTGGAATGGCCCACAGGAAGAGTTATCCTGGTACTAATTTATGATATTATGAACAACTTTACACATAGTAAATGAAATGGAAAAAATATAAAATTGTCTGACCTATAAATTAATAAGTGTGAAAATAAAACTGACTTCCTTTCTATAGTAGACTAGGGAGATAATGTGAGGTATGGGGAAAGATGACTGTAGAGTTATTCATATGCAGGTTCATAGTAGGTTACTAGGCTAATGGCCCTAGGGCCTTTACAAGCCTATACATGTAATAACCCAAGTACTCTTATTGACCATAGTTAGCTGGTCATTGTAAGCAGAGCAATTCTGTGATCAGCACCGACTGCCACTGTCCATGAAGGAGATAAGTGCCACTCATGGGAGTGAATTTATGGTCACCCATCCAGTTGTCAAGGTTGTACTTGAATATGGTCATTGAGGAGCTCTGCTTCACATGGAGTGGGAGCTTATTCTAGAGGAGCGGCAATCGCTGGGAGATATATCTGTCTCTCCATCTTGTTCTGTTAATGTCACAGACTAGGTTGAGATCCATGGAGCAAGTTATTCTTGTCCCATTTGATTTGCTGATATGAAACATTTCCATTAAGGCAGGCTATGAGACTGCTCTGTAGGCTAGGCACAGGTCATCTCTCAGTAGCCTGTATGATACACAGTACAGTGACAGGACTTTCAGTCTTTCGACAGATGTTATGTTTTGGATGCCCTGGATTCTTTTGGTTAGAAACCTCTGAGATCTCTCCAGTTGCTGCTGGTGTCTGGTAAGGAAGTATTGTACTCAATTAGTAGTCAGAGCTATAACCTCCCTGGTCTTGGATGTGATGCCCTTATTTATAAGATGTGTAATGTAGAATGCTTTTCTTACCACTATGGATGCATGCTGATCAAAGTTTAGATTGTTGTCAACCTGTGTTCCCAAGTCTTGCACCACTGAATTTGAGCTTAGAGGGGTGCTATCTATATCATAATTAGCAGGGGCTACTTCCTTGCCAAATGGGATAATGTGGCATTTTTTTTAGTTAAGATTTAGTCCATGAGTTTGGCATCAATCATTTGTTTGTGTAAGCCCTTTCTGTAATATGTTAGTATCATAGGGGACTCTATGATTGCACCCAGTTTACAGTCATGTGCAAACTTGGTAAGCCAGAAGCCAACTACCTTTGCCTGCACTTCAGAGAAATAGATTCCAAACAGCAGAGGGCCCAGAACAGATCCTTGTAGTACCCCACTGGTAACTCACCTACTGGTGGAGGTGGACTTCCCAACTTTGACAGTGTGCGTTCTCTTGGTGAGCCAGTTTGCTACCCATCTAGTAATGTATGGGTTAATACCCAGCTGGGAGAGTTTCTGTATGATACCTCAATGGGGAATGTGTCAAAGGCCTTGGGTAAATCAATATAGGTGGTGTGTACTGTTTTGCCCTCATCCAGGGCTTTGGTGATATTCTCAAAGAAGTCCACTAGATTTAATAAGTGAGATCTACCCTTGATGAAACAAAACTGGGTCGGGTTAAGAGTCTGAAGGTCACCTATGTCTTTGTGGATAAGGTGCATGATGATTCTTTCCATGGCCTTAAAGATAAGGCTGGTTAGACTTATGGGTCGATAGTTCCCAGGGTCTGTTGATAGACCCCCCCCCTTTGTGCAAGGGGATTACTGTTGCTGTTCTCCACTCTGCTGGGAGAAAGCCAGTTCTCAGGTTATGGTTAAAAAGTGTGCCACGTGGTTCCTCTAGGTCTTGTTTTAGATTGTTTAGTAAGCATCCTGGGATGTTATCCGGTCCCATAGAGGTCATGGTTTTGGCCTTAGAGAGTGCTTGTATGACCTGTTCTTTGGAGATACTTAGTAGAGGACTGGTGTCAGGAATGCTTTAGGGTATGTTTGGTGTGGATGGGGGTGAAGTTATTGCCAAATCTGTTAGCTATCAGGTTGGCAATTTCCTCAGGTTCAGTGTGAGTGGTACTGTCCACTTCAGAACACAACTGGGCATTCCTTTTTAGGTTTTAGATGTAGCGAAAGAATGCCTTATGATTATCTTTAGCTAGTGATGCTAATTTAGACTTGTAGCTAGCCTTAGAGGACTTAACAAGATATCTGATTTGCTTGTTCAAGCTGTGGAGGGTATTCTTCCTCTGTTGAGTAAGTTCCCTCTTGTTCTTAGATATCAGTTTCTTTCTTTTGTTGTATAGCTTATTTATACTTACAGTCCACCAGGGTAGCTTTTTTTTTTTGGGGGGGGGCTGGTTTTGCTCCTGTTGGGTACAGCCGAGTCAATGAATTTGTTTAACTGGCTGTACAGGGCATTTGTGTATTCATCTGCATAGGAGTCATTGTTGGCTATGTTGTCAGGGACTTTGAATTTTTTTATACCATTGCTTAGTAGGCAATAGTTTGCTTTGGAGAAATTTTTCAGTTTTTTGCTCCTAAGGGGGTGTCAGGTTTAATCTTTACTTCAAATGAGACAGATTATGGTTTGACCTTACCAGGGAGGGCAACACAAGGGGGTAGTGCAGTGACCTCCCCCATACTGATGAGCATTAGGTCCCTTATGGGGGTGCGGACCAAATGTTCCAGGGCATTTGAATTAACAAATTCCAAGAACCTCATAGTGATCATGTTTGTGTTCATGTAAGTTGCCCAATCAATGGAAGGATAGTTGAAATCTCCCATGACCAAGGTGTTTGGCTGTATACTGAGTGACTCTAGCAAGTCCCGGTAGGCAGTGTGCTTCTCCTGGTTCATAAGGAGACACAAGGGAGCAGGAGGGCCTTCTTAATGTAGAATGGCTGGTTTTAATGCTCAAGTAATACCAAACAGCCTAGATTCAGCAAATCTGAATCTAGCCTATGCTATGAATTACAGAAGCACTAGAAATTCAAAGTGCAGGAAAAAAAGTCATAGCAGTAAAAGCAACAAAGATGAAGCAGCAATTAAGCAAAATACAGTTCAAAAAAGTGCAATGCAAGCTTAAAATATACTTACTTTTTGTTAAACACAGTGGATGCCTTGGATTTAGTTCAGATTCACTACAGATTTCAGGCTAAAATACAAGCAAAGTTAAACAGTTTTAACACAAAACAACCAACAGGATAGTCCAAAGCTGAGCATTTTTCCAGCAGTCCTCAACTAAGATGGGTCCTGGGTTACACACTTCTGCCACAAGGGTGCAGGAGAGCCTTCTTAATGTAGGATAGCTGGTTTTACTGTTCAAGTAATACCAAAGAGGTCTATGCTTAGCGATCGAACAGAACATTCTTAGAACGGACATTCATTACACATAGACCAACTAAACTTCCTTCTATCAAAAGGCCAAATTACCATAAATAAGTTCAATAAATGATCATAGTTGGCCAACATCAAGGAAAGGTAACTAGTATGTACTTAACAGGTAATGGTGGGATAAGGAAACCTGCCCTTTCCCCAATGTAGTGCAATCTTGTAGTTAGTATATATAATTAGCTGGGGGTGTGGGGGGGGGCTAGTTTTCTCCAAATCCTCCTGTTGTGGAGGGCTGCACCCCCCACTAATTATATATACCAACTCAAAGATCACACTACAGTAGAGAAAGGGCAGGTTTACTTATCCCTTTATTACTGGTAAGTACTTACTAGTTCCAGTACCTTGATGTTGGCCAACTATGATCGTCTGATGAATTTATTTATGATCATTTGACATTTTGAGGGTAGGAACTTTCGACTGTCTATGTGCTATGAATGTCCATTCAGTCACTAAACACAGACCCATACAAAACAGCCTAGATTCAGCAAATCTGAATCTAGCTTATACTATGAAATACAGAAGCACTAGAAAGTCAAAGTGCAGAAAAAAAACAGTTACAGCAGTAAAAGCAGCAAAAATGAAGCAGCAATCAAGCAAAATACAGTTCAAAAAAGTGCAATGCATGCTTAAAATATACTTATTTTTGTTGAACACAGTGGCTGCATTGGATTTAGTTCAGATTCACTCCATATCTTTGGCTAAAATAAAAGTGAAGTTAAACAGTTTTAACACAAACTAACCAATAGGAAAGCCTAAAACTGAACCTTTTTCCAGCAATCCCCAACTCAGATGGGTCCTGGACTACACACTTCTGCCACAGAGGTGCAGGAGGGCCTTCTTAATGTAGAATGGCTGGTTTTAGTGCTCAAGTAATACCAAACAGCCTAGATTCAGCAAATATGAATCTCGCCTATGCTATGAAATACAGAATTACTAGAATTCAAAGTGTAGAAAGAAACAGTCACAGCAGTAAAAACAGCAAACATGAAGCAGCAGTTAAGCAAAATACAGTTAAAAAAGTGCAATGGTAGCTTAAAATATACTTATTTTTGTTGAACACAGTGTATGCCTTGCATTTAATTCATATTCACTTGAGATCTCTTATTCAGTTTGGTCAACTTATAATGAAGATTCTGAACACCTGTTTAACTTTTCTTATTCATAATAACTCACTGATGGGCTTTTTTTAAAATGATGCTACTAAAAATATGAGACACATTAATATGAATCAGAAGCATGAGCTAAGCTTTGTTAGTCTAATGGAGAGTTTTAGAGGTAGTTTGTCTTTTTCAACAAACTAGGAATACGTTATTACATGGTAGAATGTTTTAGGGTTATATCATTAAATATTTTTTTGTATTTGTTTCAAAACTTTTGTCCATAGCTGAAGATTTTATATTGTTATAAATTATATAATAAGTTCTGTGAATAAATGCGATTTCATTATACTTGTGTTTTTTTCTCACTCTCTCATATAAATGTCTAATTTTAAATGCATATCTATTAATATTAATGGATTGAATGATCAAGTAAAGAGGGAGAGTCTGTTCAACTACTTGCAATTATATAAAGCTCAAATAATATTTCTACAGGAAATGCATTTACTTAATAAAGATCTAAATAAACTTTCATTAAAGAATTATTTGGTTGTAGCAGGTTCTGGCTTTTGAGCTAAAAGAACAGGCACCCTCATTTTATGGAAGAACTCACCAATAATGCTTAAAGTAAAAGATACCTATGTTGATAAAAATGGTATCTTAAGCATTCTTATAACTGAGTGGAACAGAAAATTTTATACATTGTTGAACTCTTATTGGATTCCAGGGGCTGGAGCTAAAGATGCAAACAATTACTTAGACACTATTGCCTATTACATGAGAGGTGAAGTCATAATGGGTGGTGATTTTAATTATATTTTATCAGAAAAAGATTCCACTGCAGATAGAAAGCTGAGAATCACACTTTCAGCCAAACACTTAAATTTTGTACATCTAATGAATTTAAAGAATATATATGAGCCAAGGAAAACAAACTCACTTCAGTTTACTCATTATTTATATAGATATGGAACACAAACAAATATTGATAAAATGTTTGTCTCAAACAATCTGTTATCATATATCAAAGAAGTTTCAATACTTTAATGTCCATTATCAGACCATAATGATTTAATCATTAATATTATTTTAAAAACTGACAAATACAGCACAGGAGATTATCAGTATTCATTATTAAAATAAAAGGATTCAAGGACTGGTATGTTAAAGGGATAAAAAAATTCCTTGAAATAAACATGGATGGTGAAGTAACTGGCATTGTCTTGTGGGATTCACTAAAGGCTTACTTAAATGGAAGCCTTACAAGCTGGCATATTAATAAAACAAGAGAATAGGACAAATAATTGAATACGCTACAGGCCAAAATAGACACACTAAAGTTAAATCTAAAACCAAATGATATTATCAGTCTGAACTTAAAAACTTAAAATACAAAATATGTCAAAATTCTAAATCATAAAGTTTCAATAAAACTGGAAAAACTTAAACTTCAAGCATAGTTAGTAAACCCTTTAACCTTGCATAAACTTGCTCTTAGATCAAAGAAAATGAATAAACTAAATCATATAAAAGAAATTATAGCACATATAAATAATAAGTAGAACAGATATTAAAAATATTCTTGAGGGTTTTGAAATATTTTATGAAAATATAAAAAATAATATAAATAACCTTGATAATGATGATATAGTTAAAACTTTTTAAGGGAAAATATAAATCATAAATTAACAAGTGAACAAATAAAAAAAATGACAGACCACTGACTTTAACAAAAATAAAAGAGCAAATAAAAAGTTAAGAGTAATAAGGTGCCAGGTTTAGATGGTCTTATACCAGAATTATATAAAATACTACTGGATGAAATATTAAAGTCTATAGAAAAATAAAAACAACTGCTGAAGTCCCCCATCATGGAAATATTCATTTATATCACCTATTTTAAAACAAGATGAGGATTTTACCAAGTGTTCATCATACAGACCCATTTCACTTTTAAATGTGGACTATAAGATGCTCATGTCCATTTTAGCTAACATAATTAACCTACTTATACCTAAACTAATTAACTATGATTAAACTGGGTTTATTTTAAATAGACAAGTACAGGATAATATAATAAGAATACATACATTAATAGACTATGCAAATAAAAATAAAAAAGAACTTTCTATCATCAGTCTCGATTTAGATAAGACTTTTTGCTCAGTTAATTGGTAGTACTTGTTTAAAACACTTAAAGTGCATAATTTCTCACCCCATCTAATTACATTAATTTCTATGTTATACAATAACTCTTGTGCTTATGTTAAAATAAGTTATTTTCTTTCTATTTCCTTTAAATTACAAAAAGGCACAAAACAAGGCTGTCCGTTATCACCTTTGCTTTTTTTGCATTAGCTATAGAACCCTTTGCTAATGGTATTAGATCCATTAAGAACATTAATGGTATCAAAATAAAAGATTCAACTTTTTGCTGATGATATTTTACTAACATTAGGAAATATAGAAAATTCATTAGAACATATAAATAGTTCTATGAATCAGCTTGAAGAAATCTCAAACTTAATATTTAATTATAATAAACAAGTACATTTTTGCACAATGAGGTAGTACAGGCCCTTACTCGTCACCAGCTGTAGGACTCCCCCCAAACTAGAGGCTCACCACGTGGTTCCTAAGCCCCCGACTCACTTGGACCCCCAGTGCGAATGCACAGACCAGCCTTCTTCCAATTCCATTGCATTTAGTCCACAAGCTCAAAAAGAGACTCAGGGTACATGACTATTCTACCCTAAAGTGTGCTATCTGACTACCATCTGCTGCAGGTATTAAAAGTACCAGATCTAAAAGTAACCTTTTGTCCTACTGATAATTCCAGCATAAACTAATAAGGCATTAAAACTAACAAGAAAAGGACATTTAACCTAACAAGCTGAATTTGTAAGCTGTTACCTTTAGGACCCAGGAAAAACCCTTGTGGTGCAGTCCTGACGTCACCGAGGTTACATTACACCCAAGAGGTTTTTCGCCATTTACTTTACTTTGCACAATGAGGTAGTACAGGCCCTTACTCGTCGCCAGCTGTAGGGTATGTTGATTTTAACTATTGTAAGAACGAGGTCAGCGTTGTTTACTGCATCTTATTTTTACTATGAGCAGAACTACTGCTTGAACAACGATAGCGTTTATTTACTGCATTATATACTGAACTGTGAATTCAAATAGTGTGAGAATTAAGCTAGCGTTGATTGCTGCATCATTTTTTAAACTGTGAACAGATCTACTGTGTGAACTAGGTTAGCGACTACATGCTGCATCATATTCTGTACTGTGTATCCAACTAGAGTGAGAATTAAGCTAGCGTAGATTGCTGTATCACTTCTTTAAACTGTGAGCAGAACTACTGTGTGAACTAGGTTAGCGTTTTATATGCTGCATCATAATTTGTACTCTGCATTCAACTAGTGTGTGAATTAAGCTAACGTTGTTTATTCCATCAAATTTTAAACTGTGAGCAGATCTACTGTGTGAAATAGGTTAGCGACTACATGCTGCATCATATTCTGTATTGTGTATTCAACTAGAGTGAGAATTAAGCGAAAGTTGATTGCTGTATCATTTCTTCATACTGTGAGCAGAACTACTGTGTGAACTAGCTTAGCGTTCTTCTGTTGCATCTTATTTTGAACTAAAATAAGAACCAGGTTAGCGTTTTTATGCTACAACGCATACTAAACAATTGAAACACTAGGTTAATGTATATCTCCTGAATTGTAACTGTGAATATTACCATACTCGAGAAAGGATATTTTAATGATTGGAAAACCAGGCTAGTATAAGTGCTGATGCATAGTGGCGTCGTTTAGCGTCGCCTCTGACTTCGACAGTGTATAACTAACAAACTATGGTATTATTTGTATTCTTCTGCATAATATGAACACTGTATTCTAATTATTCACAAATTCACTCTAAACAATTGGTTACAGTGTAGTATTGCTCTAGATCATGTTATCATTCTGCTTTCACATTTGAAATGTTACTAACCTCTGCCTGCTTCTAAACAATTTTGTAGACTGTCGCTAAAGCTACTATCTCTCTCCCTTATTTCTCTCTAGACTCCCCCCAAACTAGAGGCTCACCGCATGGTTCCTAAGCCCCCGACTCACTTGGACCCCAGTGCGAATGCACAGACCAGCCTTCTTCCAATTCCATTGCATTTAGTCCACAAGCTCAAAAAGAGACTCAGGGTACATGACTACTCTACCCTAAAGTGTGCTATCTGACTACCATCTGCTGCAGGTATTAAAAGTACCAGATCTAAAAGTAACCTTTTGTCCTACTGATAATTCCAGCATAAACTAATAAGGCATTAAAACTAACAAGAAAAGGACATTTAACCTAACAAGCTGAATTTGTAAGCTGTTACCTTTAGGACCAGGAAAACCCTTGTGGTGCAGTCCTGACGTCACCGAGGTTACATTACACCCAAGAGGTTTTTCGCCATTTACTTTACTTTGCACAATGAGGTAGAACAGGCCCTTACTCGTCGCCAGCTGTAGGGTATGTTGATTTTAACTATTGTAAGAACGAGGTCAGCGTTGTTTACTGCATCTTATTTTTACTATGAGCAGAACTACTGCTTGAACAACGATAGCGTTTATTTACTGCATTATATACTGAACTGTGAATTCAAATAGTGTGAGAATTAAGCTAGCGTTGATTGCTGCATCATTTTTTAAACTGTGAACAGATCTACTGTGTGAACTAGGTTAGCGACTACATGCTGCATCATATTCTGTACTGTGTATCCAACTAGAGTGAGAATTAAGCTAGCGTAGATTGCTGTATCACTTCTTTAAACTGTGAGCAGAACTACTGTGTGAACTAGGTTAGCGTTTATATGCTGCATCATAATTTGTACTCTGCATTCAACTAGTGTGTGAATTAAGCTAACGTTGTTTATTCCATCAAATTTTAAACTGTGAGCAGATCTACTGTGTGAAATAGGTTAGCGACTACATGCTGCATCATATTCTGTATTGTGTATTCAACTAGAGTGAGAATTAAGCGAAAGTTGATTGCTGTATCATTTCTTTATACTGTGAGCAGAACTACTGTGTGAACTAGGTTAGCGTTCTTCTGTTGCATCTTATTTTGAACTAAAATAAGAACCAGGTTAGCGTTTTTATGCTACAACGCATACTAAACAATTGAAACGCTAGGTTAATGTATATCTCCTGAATTGTAACTGTGAATATTACCATACTCGAGAAAGGATATTTTAATGATTGGAAAACCAGGCTAGTATAAGTGCTGATGCATAGTGGTGTCGTTTAGCGTCGCCTCTGACTTCGACAGTGTATAACTAACAAACTATGGTATTATTTGTATTCTTCTGCATAATATGAACACTGTATTCTAATTATTCACAAATTCACTCTAAACAATTGGTTACAGTGTAGTATTGCTCTAGATCATGTTATCATTCTGCTTTCACATTTGAAATGTTACTAACCTCTGCCTGCTTCTAAACAATTTTGTAGACTGTCGCTAAAGCTACTATCTCTCTCCCTTATTTCTCTCTAGACTCCCCCCAAACTAGAGGCTCACCGCATGGTTCCTAAGCCCCCGACTCACTTGGACCCCCAGTGCGAATGCACAGACCAGCCTTCTTCCAATTCCATTGCATTTAGTCCACAAGCTCAAAAAGAGACTCAGGGTACATGACTACTCTACCCTAAAGTGTGCTATCTGACTACCATCTGCTGCAGGTATTAAAAGTACCAGATCTAAAAGTAACCTTTTGTCCTACTGATAATTCCAGCATAAACTAATAAGGCATTAAAACTAACAAGAAAAGGACATTTAACCTAACAAGCTGAATTTGTAAGATGTTACCTTTAGGACCCAGGAAAAACCCTTGTGGTGCAGTCCCCGCTACGCTTCGCCCTCGCTCCGCTCAGGCTTGCTCCGCTCCCCACCCTGCCCCCTATTTCCACCCGCCCCCAATACCTCTACATTTATTAGGTCATTAAGCCCATTCCCCTTATCACCAACCAATCACAACTGCCCCTCACTCTGACACTTCTCCCTCCCACTTTCTTTGTTCTGTCTATACTATCAAGACTACTCCCTCAGCCCGCCCACCAACCTTCCTCTATCCCTCTTCCCTCCATTATCCCCCCCCAGCTTTTTTTTTATATACCCACTCTACCAGGGTAATTCCCACTAGCTTATTACACTCATCTACTTCCCCTCTCACCATGGATAGAAACTCTTTCACCACCCTTCCCTTCTTATCATTACTCCTTATTATCTCTTATCTTTTAACAAGTTACGAAACTCTAATCCTAGCAGGAGCCTACCTCCCCAAGAGTCATACCTCTCTACACTCACAAAACCCCTCCAATCTCATCCCTCCCTCCCACTACCCCGTTAGCAACCTGAATTCCAAAAAAACCCATCCTACCCCCCAACACCCTAAAGCACCTTCAACTAAGGACACTCTCAAATTACTAATCAAGCTCCAAAAAATATTTGACTACTTGAAAAAATCCATTACGAAAGATGGTGATATCCACCCCAACCCAGGCCCTAACTTTGACCAAGGCCCCAACACCTTGAAAGCTGCTAGAAGCTCAGCGAGCTCCCTCCTTATCTTTCACCTGAATCTAAGAAGTATCAATAATAAGGTACATAACTTACATGCCATGCTTGCTACCCACTCCCCTGACATCATGTGTCTATCAGAAACATGGCTCAAACCTAGCACTAAGGATGAAGAAATCATCCCACCTGGGTATAACATTCTCAGGGCCGACCGGATTACTAGAAAGGGTGGGGGAACAGCTGTCATGTTTAAGAACTCCTTGAACATTACAATGCACCCGCTCCAACCCCCAAAAATTCCTACCCTAGAACTGATTTCCCTAAAGCTATGCCTAAACAACCAAAAAAGTATTAATCTCTTAGTAATTTACTTACCACCAGGCAAAAATGTTGAATACCTTGAACAAATACTCAGCTGGTTAGCTGCCACCTATCCCCAAGAAACTATAATACTAGGAGACGTTAACATAGACTAGTCCCTCTACTCCAAACACTCAAATCCTCTCCCCATCAACTTACATGGTTTCTCCCAAAACATTCTATCTCCCACTAGAATTGGAAATGCTCAACAAAAGGAGAGCATCATTGACTGGATTCTTACTAATAAGACTTCAAACAACTACACTGCAGGGACCCTTCCAAACGACCTTAGTGACCACCTAACTACCTTTATCATAAAACACAAATGCCCGACCTCAAACCATCCCCTAACCAGACTAGTTAGGAATAGTAAGAATTTTGTCCCAGACAATTTTCTTGCTGACCTCAAAACATGCAATTGGTCCATCCTTAAAACTCTCCCCTTAGATGAGAGTGTGTCATATTTTAATGACATCTTCCTCAAGATACTTGACTCTCACGCTCCAATGAGACTTACTAGAATTAAGGAACGTATCGCACCCTGGTTAACAAAAGATACCAAATCCAAAATCAAACTCCGTGATCAGGCCTGGAATAAATGGAGATCTACCAAAACCCACCTTGACCGCATCAAGTTTCTACAGCTTAGAAACCCAACCAAATCAGCCGTTAAGACTGACAAAAAACAATATTTCTGCCACCTCCAAGACAAACACCAGCATAATCCTAAAAAATTCTGGGCTGGGTTCAATCACCTCCTCCATCCAGGAAAATCCACCACCCCCATCCCTGAAAAACTTTTGGGCAAAGATCCAGGACAAATAGCCAACACTTTCAATTCATTTTTCACTGAGACCATCCAGTCCCTCGCCAATCAGCTTACCACTTCTCCCTCAGCCACAACCTTATCTAAAGACCCAATTCAACCCTCCTTTAACCTACAACCCATATCTACCTCCTATATTCGAACCCTTTTGAAAAAACTTAAACCAACCACCTTAGCGGCTGACTTACTCCCAGCAAATTACTTACAATTGGCATCTGACGCCATAGCCTACCCTGTTTCAATATTGATCAACCGGTCCATTTCTGAAGCTTCTATTCCTTCAATCTGGAAAATCTCCTATATCATCCCTCTGCATAAAGGTGGGTCCTCTACTGACACATCTAACTACAGACCAATAGCTATACTATCTCCTCTAGCCAAGATCTTGGAACGCTGCGTTCACAAACAATTCATTACCCATCTTTCTCATAACAACCTTCTCTCCAACACCCAGCATGGCTTCCGCCCCATCATAGCACATACTCTGCCCTTCTCTCCTTTGTTGACTCAGTCAACCAAAACCGCAATAATAAACTTATATCCTCTGCGCTATTTATAGATCTATCAAAAGCTTTTGACATGGTCAATCACAAACAGTTGATTCACACGCTGGAAAACTTTCAACTTAGCAATTCAACCATAAACTGGTTTAATGACTACCTCTCTTGTAGAAAACAGGCAGTCCAGTGGCAAAACACTCTATCAGACCTACTCCCAACTAACATCGGTGTTCCCCAAGGATCTATTCTTGGTCCCCTCATCTTTTCCCTTTTTATAAATGGTCTACACTCGATCATTCCCAAAGCTACCTGCATTCAATACGCAGATGATTCCACCCTGATCTGCTCGGATGTTTCCCTCGCAAAACTACAAATTGCAACCCAAAATTGCTTCTCCATAGTTGAACAATGGTTCTCAGAACTAAAGCTTTTACTTAACCCAACCAAAACCAAATTACTTCTAATTTTCCCCACACCAATTGCCTCCCAAGGAAAAGAACCACCTAGTACCAACAACCCAACCTTCCATGTGTCCTCCAGCAATGGGACCATAATCGAACCTGTCTCTCACACTAAACTATTAGGGGTGACCATAGATAACAAGCTTAAGTTTGATACACATGTTAGTCTGACCATCAAGTCAGTTAACAAGAAACTTGGGTCTATGTATAGAATAAAGAACTTCCTAACCCCGCACACCAAACTAACCATTGCCAGGACCCACCTCCTCTCCACACTCTTTTATGCATCCCCAGTTTTCTCCTTCCTTAACAAGAGAGAACTCAACAAACTATCCACAACCTATAACCATATAGCCAGATTCATAACAGGAATGCCCTATCGCACCCATCACTGCCAAAATCTGAGGACATTGGAATGGCTAGAACTGCCCAACAAACCAACTCACTGAGGTTTTTAAAACAATCAACCACCCAGAAAAAATCCCCTCACTGAACAAAATATTCACCCCCTACTCCAACCTTATATCCCTTCGGTCATCCAAAAGCCTACTAGTTCAGACCATTAAACCTCACAACTCGGGAGGTGAAGCACTCTATGCTAATTCCATTGGCAAATCCTGGAATGCCCTCCCAAACAACCTAAGGCATATGACATCTCCTCACCAATTCAAAAAACACCTCAAAGATCTCCTAAAGTCCCAATAGCTATGCCCTTGCTCTAATCCAGACTAATAGCAACCGCCCCAGGCCCACCAAATCCTCTACCCAACCCAAACCTAATTGGTTCATAACGTATCCAGGCTAGATCATCTTTTCTAAGCCTGTACCTCTTTTAACTAACATGTTTAACCTGTTTGCTTGATTCTTGTATGTAATGATAACCAATTAATCTTATTATGTTTCTGTTAAACGTCCTCTGACTATATCTTAGAATGTTATAATAATTAAGTGCTCTTCTGTTGTTTCTGTTTAAATTCCTTTCTCTCTTTTGGAGCTTTTCTCCCCGGGCCTCTACTGAAAATGGACATACATCCAGCTAGACTAGCCCGGTCAACAAATGTAAAATAAATAAATAAAAATAAATAAATAAAAATAAAAAAATTTAAAAAATCATGCAAAAATATTCTAACTTCAATTACAATAGCAATCAAATGAAACACCTTCGTATAACCATTATTTCTACTAGTACAGAAATGATACAAACAAACTTCCAATGGGCTGTTGATAAAATTTTAAGTTTAGTCACAAATTGGAACAAATTTTTCTTTATCATGGAAGAATGATTAATGCTTATTAAGATGGTAATGCTCCTTAAAATATTATTTGTCTTAAAATCAATCTTTAATACTATCTCCACCCAAAAATGATGAAGAAAATAAATAATATTCTACTTATTTTTGGCATATTAATAAACCAAGAGTTTCCTTTGATTGGCACAGAAAAGGTTGGGATAATAGTGGAATAGGACACCCTGATATTCAATTGTATGCTATTTCAACAATTGTAAAAGTTATAGCATTTTGTATAAATTAATCTTATGATTCAAAATGGAAACAAACACATAAAAATATTATTAGTTAATAATAAATATATGATAACCAGCCATAAACAAATAGTCCCTAATAGTTTTATCTGGTTATTAAAAGATTTTTGCATAAATGGTATTACATCCTGTTCTCAAATTCCCTATTTAAAAACATCATTTCATCTTTTCAAATGTTCACATATTCAAACTAATGTATTAAAGACTTAATATTTTCTATGTTTCCAATTGCATATACAAATGACTGATTAGAAACTCATAATATCAATAAAATGCTAGTAACAACAAAGTAATTAAATTTATTTGCATCAATTCTTAAATGGTACTGATATATATATATATATATATATATATATATATATATATATATATATATGAAACTTTAAGATCCAAATACAATCAATATTCTGAGAATTCTTTAATCTCTGAAAATATTTAGAGATTTTGTGAACACACAGGTAAATAAGATATTTAACCTAGATAAGAAATCATTCCCCAAATTATTGGAATTCTTAATAAATATCAGTCATAACTCAATGAAAAATAAATCATATTTTTCACAAATTTATAAAATATTTAAGTTAGATTTCACATATTTAGATAATTCCTATCAGAACTACTCCTCAAAAATTAGTAATAATAGAATATAAGAAATTAATATTAAAATCTACAGATAAAGCTATATCTTCATTATATTGGAAAATTTTCAATTGGAAATTTTTACACAGAGCGTTTGTCACTCCTAACAAAATTACAATAATATGTAAATCAAATAGAATTAAATGATGAAGATGTGATTCTGAAATAATAGCTGGTTGGATGCATATGGTATATGAATGTGAAGTCATCTCCCCTTTTTGGAAAGAAATTAATAACTTTATTCAAGCTCTATGGTCAAATAGATATAATATTTCTAATTTTTTAGTTTTATTTAATGCTCCAATTTCTGAGATAATTCCAAAAACTCAAGTGTCTCTTCTTTGGTATATTTTTTCTATAGCCAAAAAAGTAATTACTAAAAATTGGAAAAGTAAAGTTACCTCCTCTAGAGTAGAATTTATTAGCATGGCAAAACATTTTTGCAGTATTGAATTGCATACTATAAAGATGAGAACTTCTAATATTATGCATTCATATAAATCTGGGCTTAAACTTAAAGTCTTGCTTGAAAAATATTAATTGTTGTTGATGTATAACTTTGATGTATTGATCAGCTTTGGACATATGTAAATAGTTATTTGTTTCATAATTCATTTATTTATCGTTTTAAATGCAAATAAAGAAATTAAAAAAAATCAGTGCTGCAATAAGGTTGGTTCTTCCAGGAGCTTAAAAAAAATTACATACCATTCTTATATCATGTCCTTTCTGTCCATAAGCAAAACATTTCCTTTTTTTCACAATTATTAATCAAATGATCAGTTTTCCCACAAAAAAGGTCTTTTGTTGACTCTAATATTTTGCCATAACTTTGCCCCCTTCCACATTTATAATACTTGGAATATTCACAATGTTTTCATTTTCAATTTTCAAAACAACATTTCAATCCCATGCAACCATCCATAAACCTCTGTTATCATAAACTTTTACAATATCCATCACATATTTTTCAATCTTACTCACAAACACTGGCTAATCTGCAACGTATGTACTGTACTTGTGTACTATCTATGTATTCTACCTATGTTCCAAATTTCAGCTGTACACCACAAATCTATTAATTACCTTTATTTTTAAAATTAATATTTTTTGTTTGTTCTCTCCACTGTAACTGTTTATGTGCCACATACCACTATAAAAACATGTCTCTTGTAATGTGTGTGTATACTGATCATGTCTAAATAACTAAATGTGTCTGTAATTTTTATTTGTGGAGCTTTTCTCCCTGGGCCTCTGCCGAAAAAGGGCCTTTTCAGCTGAGTCAGACAGCCCCAGTTAACAAATGTAAAATAAATAAATAAATAAATACATATTTACATAAACTTAATAAATGCCTTTTAAGGATATTTTTTCAACCTCAGTCCTGAATTGAATGCTATTTTTTGTTCTTATTCTCTCTCTTTGAAATGCTTTGAATACATAAGAGTTTCAAGGAACACAGTCTTTCTTTCTTCCATACTCTCCTAAAAAATTCTCCATTACTTCACCAGTCTCAAAAATAATGTCACAAAATATCTCTTTATTTATTTGAATAAATGCCCTTACCTCATATGATTTCTCTTAAAGGTGCTATTATTTCATCCCAATACCTTTTATATGTCCATTTTGGCTTCTACTTTTATTTTTCAATTCATACCTTAAAAATCTTCTTTCTTCTTGTATTTACTGCTTTCTTCCCTTTTCCCTCTTTCTCCACTCTAGACTTTACCATTTCATCATGTGACTTTTTCTTTTACCACTGTTTTCATAGTGTTATTACTATGCTCCAAACACTCCATCCTTGTTTCACTCTCCTCCAGTTTTCTCCATGTTTCCCCCACACTCAGAATGGAAATCGGAAGTGCTACATCAGTTCAGGTCCAATATGAAAAAGAATAGGGGAAGTTCCCTGATGCCCTGCCCTAATTTCCCCTAGCAGTATTAATACCATCTCAGGTCTCCCCTGGAAAAGGCTGGTAGGAATAACCTGGAAACAATAAATATACACAGCAGCATGTATATGTGAATGCGAGCCTATGTGTCCATCTGTAGCCACTGACAATGTACACCCTGGTATGCAAACATACAACTAGAGTTTTTCTTTATTCAGCATAATTAATATATAAATAAAATAATATTTTCCTTGCTATAGTGGCTATCCATCTCCATATCATTTATCACTTATTTATCACAAATAAATTTGTGTTTCACACATGTAATAAATCTATCAGAGCTTCAGAGTAATGCATCATCTAAAAACTCACATCATAATTCACACATACACACACACAAACATGCACACATGTGCACACACATATACACACACACACACACACACACACACACACACACACACACACACACACACACACACACACACACACATATGCACACACACTCAGATATATATATATATATATATATATATATATATATATATATATATATATATATATATATGGGTTCCCTATGTTAGACCGACAGCTGAGAAGATTGACACTCAAAACATCGATGCCAGAAGAACAAAACCAAAAAACACAAAAGTTCACATGCCTGACACACCACAATCCCGACACTTAACAAAACAAAAAGTTCACTGTTACACACAACACACACACAACACAAGCACACCAACAACCTAAAAACCTACACTGCACGTTACACAAAACTATCTATGCACTAACCTTAACCCAAACCCTAACCCTAAGGTCCATAACTATCGCACACTCACCTTACCTGCTCCCTAACCCTAAGGTCTGTAACTATTGCACACTCACCTTACCCGCTCCCTAACCCTAAGGTCCCTAACTATAACACACTCACCTTAACCTGCACCCTAACCCTAAGTCCCTCACTATCACACACTTACCTTACCTGCACCCTAACCCTAAATCCCTCACTATCACACACTTACCTTACCTGCACCCTAACCCTAAGTCCCTCACTATCGCACACTAACCTTACCCGCACCCTAACCCTAAGTCCCTCACTATTGCACACTAACCGTACCCGTACCCTAACCCTCAGTCCCTCACTATCACACACTTACCGGGTCGCGCTCACAAGTTACCCCTGTCGGTGTTTTCGCTGTCGGGATTACGACTTGTTGGTCATCTGCTTCATTCTTCTGGCGTCAGTGTTTTGAGTGTCGATCTTCCATGCTGTCGGTCTAACGTAGGGAACCCATATATATATATATATATATATATATATATATATATATATATATATATATATATATTTGTGTGTGTGTGTGTGTGTGTGTGTGTGTATGGAGAAAGATAAGGGCTGGTAAGCAAGATGAGCACTAATTGTCTTACATATCTCATAATACTGTTCTGATTCATAGCTCTGCATTATATCTCTCAACGTCTTAGCTTAAGAAATCTGGGCAAAGCCTAAAATAATGGGGGGGATAAAAGCCCAAAAATAGGGACAACTTTTAAATATTGGTCTTATAA